>NW_026909235.1:0-98432 GCF_033115175.1 Lepus europaeus | reverse complement strand
GTCAAATCTAGGTCTGAATTTAAGCCCAGCTTCTGTTTGTTTTTTTAAAGATTTATTTATTTACTTGAAAGTCTCAGTTACACAGAGAGAGAAGGGGAGGCAGAGAGAGAGAGAGAGAGAGAGAGGTCTTCCATCTGCTGGTTCACTCCCCAGATGGCTGCAATGACCAGAGCCATGTCGATCTGAAGCCAAGAGCAGGAGCTTCTTCTGGGTCTCCCATGTGGGTACAGGGGACCAAGGATTTGGACCATCTTCTACTGCTTTCACAGGCCATAGCAGAGAGCTGGATTGGAAGTGGAACAACCGGGAACTCGAACCGGTGCCCAAATGGCATTGCCGGCACTGGAAGTGGCGGCTTTACCTGCTACACCACAGCACCGACCCCAGCTTCTGGTTTTGTAGGGCTTCATCCTTCTTACCCACTCCTTCAGCTTTCTTTGGATGAGAGTGAGGTGTGAAACCTTAGAGGGAATAAAAATATGCTTCAGCAACAGCTCCAATTTGGCATAAATTGCTTCTATTGAGCTATGATTTGGCTAAAAATCTATTTCTCTGCGTTGATTGCTCATTGGGTTCAAGTTTACTTCAGCATGGGGATGTATAAATGTGTATCCTCAAGGTTTTCCTTTTTTTCTTCTTAGCTTTTTAAAAAAAAATTATTTAAGGGGCGGACACTGTTATAGCAGGTAAAGCCACCGCCTGTAGTGCCAGCATCTCATATGGGCACTGGTTCTAGTCCTGGCTGCACCACTTCTGATCCAGTTTTCTGCTATGATCTGGGAAAGTAGTGGAGGATGACCCAAGTCCTTGGGCCCCTGCACCCGGGTGGGAGACCCAGAGGAAACTCCTGGCTCCTGGCTTCAGATTGGGCAGCTCCGGCCATTGTGGCCATCTGGGGGAGTGAACCAGTGGATGGAAGACCTCTCTCTCTCTGCCTCTGCCACTCTGTAACTCTGCCTTTCACATAATAAATAAATAAATCTTTTAAAAATTATTTAAGCCACACACACACACACAGGGTCCCAATTCCTCCTTCAACGACTTACTTCCTAGGATCTGCATTGACAGGAAGCTATAGCCAAGAGGCAAAGCTCAGAATTGAACCAGGCACTCTTCTGTGGGACACAGGCATCTTAAGTAGCAGGCTAAACACCCACCTCTTCCTTAGGGGTTCTTACGGGCCCATTTTGCTCTTTTCTGTTTTTTCTACCTGCACAGTGAGAACCATCTTCCCCCTTCCCTGCGAAGCACTGTGGCACTCTAAGTAGACACATGTCCCCACGCCGGGCTCCAGCCATCTGTTCTGCCCTTCACTTGAGAATGCAATAAAATCTGGTTGACAATGATGTCAGCACAAAGGGCAGAGTAGGCTGCATGTCACAAAGCTGTGTAAAATTCATTCTTCCAAAGGTGGCATCACGAATACTGTGGACGAAAAGAGCTCTCACGGCTAGCGAGTCCTGTGTCCTCTGCCTCCTGCTCACTGGGCTGCTTTTCTTTATTAGTGGATTTGTGTTAGTTCATGCTTGATCGAGTTAATAACAATAGGACCTTATAATCATGAAGCACTGTTTACATTTGAAAGGGCCCTCACAAATCTATTATATCTCTAAATCTTCATGACTGCGGTTGGAATTTAGAATGCCAAGGGTTTTGGAAAGCATTTAATCCAACACTCAGCTGATTATTATTGATGTATTTTGTTTAGTTTAAGTAATGTATCCTTATTAAATATAATTTGGAAACCATACAAAAGTAGTTTTAAAAAGATTTAAAGTCACTCATGCACAATTACATTTAATGTATTACTTTCCCATTTTTTCTTATTCTCTGCCATGGTTTTTATTGTAGAGTTATAATCATATCATTTGTATCTCATTTTTTTCTTTTAAGAATAGATCAGAAGCAATTTTCCATGTCGTTACATAGTATTAGTGAACATCATTTTAATTGGTTTCATTATATTATATCAAGTAGATGTACAATACCATCACTCTATGTTTGGACACTTGTGTTGTTCTGGTTTTTTGCTGTTATAAATCATGTTTCAGTGAGCATTTCTGTGATCATGGAGCTATTCCAGTTTTAAGAATTGCTTCCCTAGACCAAATCACTAGAAATCCTATTGCCATCAATATACTTATTGTACATGGGGGAAACTGAGGCAGGGAGACACGAAGGAACTTCAGTTCCCACAGAAGGTCAGCAAAACAACCTCTAGACCCAAAGTGGTCTTTTTTTCTCTTTGGTTTACATTTCTTTCATTCCATGGTGGCCCTCAGAATTTCTAAACAAAAGACACGAAAAATGTCTCTGACTTCCTCATAAAAGTAATCTTATTTTAGCACCCAGTGATTGATGAAAAAATTACAATAAAATGATGATAAATTCTGTCGCACTTGTAAACAATGCGTGTTAAATCAAACCCAGTGGCGCTCCTGCGTATTTAGGAACAGTGAGCTCCGGGTTTGTTGGGGAGCCTGTGTTCCAGCTGCTACTGTACTTGATAGGCACAAGAATGCTAACCCAGCTTTAAAATCTTCTCTTCCCCTTCTACCTCAAACTAAGGTCCATTGTCTTTTACACAGAAAGTGTGCCCAGCTTCTTCTAGGATGCTCATCCGAAGCCAGAACCCAAGGCAGCCCCTACTCTCTCTGAACCTCTCTTGCCCTCCTTAGCTTCCAGGGGCAGGAGAAGAGAGCGTGGCTGACAAGTCTCAATACTGGGAGCTGGAGCAGGCGTGCAGTGAGTGTGCAGGACACACGCTGGGAAGCCTGTCTCTCACAGTACAGGAATTTCTGTTTATGGACTGCCTGCTAGGTGTTAGGGATAATCCTAATTCCTGTGTATGTATTATTTCTGTTCCTTTTTATGGTGTTGATGCATTTACTGCATGCTGCATTTGTCATGATTTTATATATTTTTTTTTAAAGATTTATGTGTTTTATTTGAAAGGCAGAGTTGCAGAGAGGGAGAGGCAGAGAGGAGGTTTTCCGTCAGGCAGAGGCAAAGAGAGAGAGAGTTTTTCTGTCCACTGGTTCACTCCCCAAAAAGGCCACAACAGCCGGAGCTGTGCCGATCCAAAACCAGGAGCTTCTTCCAGGTCTTCCATGTGGGTGCAGGGACCCAAGCACTTAGGCCATCTTTTACTGCTTTCCCAGGGACAGCAGAGAGCTGGATCAGAAGTAGAGCAGCCGGGACCCGAACCGGCTCCCATATGGGATGCCGGCACTACAGGCGGTGGCTTTACCAGCTACACTACAGCACCAGCCCCTCTCATGATTTTAAAGATAATAAGACTGAACAGGACAGAAGATCAGTTCACACAGAACCCGAGAGATAGGGTAAGCAATTGAGCCCTGAAAGTGTGGCTTCCAATCCCCTTTTCTTTGCTGCACAGAGCCTCCTTCATCTGCCCAACAGTTGAGAAGGGTGTGAAGAGGCAGGTCAGGGTCCTCACACATTCAGCGTGTGCTGATCCTCACCACTCATCCTGACGTCAGCCACTAGGATCCCCGTCTTTTACCACCTGGCTCCCGAGAATCGCAGAGAAAGCTCTTCCTCCTGCATGGGAGCTGATGAGTGGTTATTTGGGCAGCAACCTCTTTCAACCAAGGGCTCTGTGCTCTGACACCACCAGGAAAAGAACTATGCAGGGATCACCATGCCTTGCCCCGGGCCTGATTGCTCTAACACCGACCATTAATTGTGCTAACAGGAGGGAGGTTCTGAATACTGAGCTGCCCTACCCACCCCCTACCCCAGCCTGCACAAAGAAGGGGCAAAGGTTCCCAGTAAGACAGGATGACAGGAAGAGAAATCACACATGAGTAGCCCATCTGGATGTCACCTGTCCTTTCTCATCCATCTCTTTTCACGTCTGCTCAGTTTACAAGTTGACCTGAAGCTGGTGCACCTCTGTCTGTGTTCCTACCAATTTTCATGAGTTCTCACCACCGGGGCTCTTAGCTCCTGTGCTGGAGACAGGTTCAATGCCTGCATCCTGAAGCATTCTCCAGGGGCTCCGTCCAGACTCACAATCTTTATACCTGGACCACGCCACTGCGTTAAATTCCTCCAGTGTTAGGTAAAAGCATGGGATTTGGAACTAGAGAGACTTTGCTTGGATCCTGATTCCACTATTTATATTCGACCTTGGGCCATTTATTTATTTATTCTCAGCTTTGAATTTGGTCAACAATAAAGTGATGTTGATGACTGAATCCCAGAATATATGTAATTGTGTTGGTATGTTGTGGACACAGAATACATTATCCCTCCCTTCTTTTCTGGATCTGATAAAGAACGAAACCTGGTATTTATCTTTTCAAGAGAAATCTGTGTCTAGAGTATGAAGTAAGCACCTGAGTTCAAAACCTGTGTATGTGTGTTTATGTGGACACTGGGCGACAACATCTGAGATGAGGAGTGTGTGAGAAAATCTAGGATATGTATACTTTTCTGGAGCTGTGAGCAAAGCTGGTTTTTTCCTTACTGCTGTTAGGGCAACTCTTTGGGCCTTCTAAGTTTCTGGAGTGTGGTACTGAACCTCCCTTATGAACAGAATTAGAAAAAAGAAAGAGTGAGAGACACAGTGACATAGACAGGAGCTCAGAGACAGACAGCAGGAGAAAGAGACACATGAAATAGCAGGAAGATATAGATAGATTGATGGATAGATACAGATATTAAAACCCTTAGAATTCCAAAAGCCAACATATTTAGTGATTAAACAAGTAATTTACTGAAAAAACAAATCCTATAAGTCTTATAAAGCATCCCCACATCACGCAAAGAATAAGCTTCGAGTTCATCTAGGGCTCACACCAAATTCCCCATGTAAGGTGTGAACCTCATCAAAACTCTACAGCATTTGAGAAGTTGTGTTTGCCATGTTCTCTAGCTCCAAGGAGACTATTGTAGTCTCTTCTCAATTGTTTCCTTAATTGTGAAAATGCAGGTTTCCAAAACAGGTAGACAAGTGTTCGAATCCCGATGAATTCTCAGCTGGCTGCACCATCTGTGTAAGTCATTCAGCCTCATTAAGTGGAGGTAAAATACCATTCCCAGTGCCGTTACAAGGATCAATGAAGTACCATTCTGCAATATTGATATATATCATGTATCCTATGGAGACCTCACCTGGTAGTGTCTGGTGCTCTGAGGTGTCAGTGTGGCCACTACTTTGTCCACCTTCCTTGGAGGCCTTTGGTGCCTCCCAGCGCTCCTCTCATCCTTGAGGATACTGGGCATCTTAGCTGCAGATGCAAAAGGGGCTGTTGGTTCTTCCTTGCTCAGCCATCAGAGTTGTAGCAGAAGGTACTTTGCTCCTATATAAATGGGTGCCTTGTGAGTGGGAGTTATTCTTCTTTAAAACTGTTTCTTCATTTATTTGAAAGGGAAAGTTATCAAGAGAGAGGGAGAGACAGAGAGAAGTATATTCCATCCACTGATTTACTCCCCAAATGGCTGCAACAGCCAGAGCTGGGCCAGGTCAAGGCGAGGAGACTAGAACTCTCTTCAGGTCTCCCACATTGGGGCAGGGGCCCCTGCTTTCCCAGGCACATTTGCAAGGAGCTGGATCAGAAGTGGAGCAGCTGGGGCTTAAATCAGTGCTCGTATGGAATTTCCTGCATTGCAGGCAGTGGCTTAACCCTCTGAACCACGACACCAGCCCCAAGTAGGAGTTATTCTAAGATAACTTTCTGGATGTAGTGCCAACTTTGAAAGACAGCTGGCAGGAAATGGGTAAAGGACCTTTGTTGATTTATCTGGGTGAGAGCATTTGGCTTCATAGACCATGGATTACATTCCAAATAAAAATGTTATAGATGCAAGACTGTGAACATTGCATGTCATATCACAGCTATGATGATAAATGTTGGATTTACACTTAGCAATTATTGTGATCTCTGTACAATCCTCAGTTTCATGTACAAAGTATTTTCAGTACTCAGTAACTTGTGCTGGGGGTATTCAAGAGATAATGATCAGGAATGGTCATTTGACCTCACAGTTAGCATGCCAACATCTCTTAGTGGAGTACCTGGGTTCCATTCTTGACTCTGGCTCCTGTCTCCATCTTTCCACCTATTACAGACTCTGGAACACAGCAGTGATAGCTCAAGTCACTGGGCTCCTGGCACCCACATGAGAAACCTGGATTGAGCTCCCACTTCCTGGCTTAAGCCCATTCCAGCTCTGGCCATTGCAGGTGTCTGGGAGGATGAGTCAGTGAATGGGAGTTTCTCAGTCTCCTCCCTTCCCCTCCCCTCTCCTTTCCCCTTCCCCCTCCCCTCCCTTCCCTCTCCTCTCTTTCTCTCATTTTCCTCTCTACCTCTGAAATAAATGTTTTAAAAATAGAAGAGAATGTCCAATGGAGATTATTACTTCTCTTCTCTCCAAGAGGTACACAAGTCATAGAGAAAACAAAACCAAATGCTGGGGTACCTGGCTGTTCTGTGGCTGAATGGAGTTTGGCAGATGAGCTTCCCTGGGAAAGGTTAAAGAAATGGAAAGGAAGAGCAAATAAAGGAATGACGTGACTACCCACAGAAGATAGGTCACATAATGAGAGCTGTTGAAAAGCAGCACAAGCCAGCAAAGAGGGAAGCAAGTGCTTGTCCACATAGGGTAGAAATAGAAATTTGAACATAAGCCTGCAAGAAAATACCAGTGTCTAAAAAGTAATTATTAAAACACAGCAGATAATCTGGGGGAAAATACAGACAACGGAATCTCCTCTGGCCATATTAGTACTATTGAACCTTTATAAGAATGCTTATTAAACTTTTATAGCACCTGCTATACTACCCAGAGGCGCTCAATGGAAATGATCAAAGAGCCATATCATAAGACCTATGAGGACTATCAGAAGCAAATAGGGTTGTTCAGTAGAAGAAAGAAATCTAAAGGGTGATTCACAATTAAAATAAAGGATACTCTGTGTGGATGATAAGCAGCTGTTCTTCATTAGGCTTTGGGGACTAAAGAAGGTGAAATCTAATTTAATTGCAGTAGGAAAAGATTAGATGGCATACAGGGAAAAGCCAACCAACCCATTTGCAACAACTTCTTCCAGATTCTGGGATTTTTTAGGTCTCCTCAGTTGTCACTGGCCTCTAAAACAGACACTGCTTACAATCTTGTTTCAGGCGGACTCACCTCCTTACTGGGGGTATCTGTTTCTGCCATGTACAATAATAAAATAGTCAATGCAGCAGAGAGAGCAGTGGTCAGAGTCCACCACCCCTGTTCCAAATCTTGTAGGATCTTAGTCACACCATGCACCCCACAGTTTTTTTTTCCTCCATGCCTATTTTGTTGCATTGCTTACATATACTTTACTCCTGTAATTATTTTGAAAATACCTTGCACTCCCTGGTTCTCTCCCCTTCTGTTGTGTTTTCCAGCAAAAATATCAAGCCTGCTTGAACCCACCTATCCATAGTCTCTGAACCCAAACTGGGGAAAGCAAAAATGACAAAGCAGCAGCAGTGTGGTCTGGTGCCATCGCAGACACAGAGCAACAAATTGCATGAGCATTTACCACTGCCAAGGAGTCCTACCATGCATTTATTGAAGTTTGCTTTTCTTTCCTCTGAGACATCTACTTTGTATCATCTCTTCTTTCCTCAGAACACTATAATCTTCCAAAAGTCTCCCTACTCCCATTTGTAGCAAATGACTCATATTTCATTGAGAAAATAGAAACAATCAGGAACTAACTCATCTTCCAGATACCAAATCTCCCAATATACCTGCCTCTCAGTGGTAGGCCTATACTTCACACCTGTTATAATGGAAAAAATATCCCTTCTCATTTTGGAGTTCAGCTTCTCAATTTATGCTCTGGAGCCTCTCTGCTCTCCCCTGAAGGATTTCAATCCTGCAATTATCTTCCTTTCTTCTACATCATTACTTTTCCCATCTCCACTGCATCGTTTCCATCAGCACACAATCCTGGTCTAGTGTCTTCCATCTTTAAAACAACAACTCTCACATCGACGGCCTCTCTTGACCTCACCTCTTCCTTCAGAGACACACAGTTCTTCCTGTACTTCCCAGTGAAGCTTCTAGAAATAATGATCCTTATTTCCTGTCTGTACTTTTGCAGCTCTCCATCTGCCACTCTGAAGTCTGGCACTGGTCCCTACCACTCCACTAAAGCTTTTCTTACCAGGGTCTTCAGCCACATCTATATGGCCAACTACCATGGCCAACTCCTAGTCTACTTCTCAGCTGCACTTGACATAGTTGTCCCGGTCTTCTTCTCTTGAAATTCTTCCTCTTGGATTCCCCTGGTATCACATCCTCCTAAATCGCTGAACACTGCTGTTCTGTGTCATTTGCTGCTTTCTTCTCTCTCTCTGCTCACTGGGTTAACAAGGTGCTAGTTTCCAGGCATTTCCTCTTTTAAGTCAATTTTCTAAGGGCTCTCATCCAGTACTGTAGTGCTGTGGTTTCCAAGAACTACACACAAACCACACCTACACGGGTTACTACCAAATTTGTAACTCCTGCTCAGAATTTGCCTATAAACTCCAGATTTATAAAGGCAATTCAAACTTAATGTTGCTTCATTCATTCTATTACCATAGTTTATCCCATTCTCATATTTCTGACATTGGGATTCCACTAAGAGTCAATAGCATCTTCCAAGCTCTGTTTGCTACTTGAAGAGGTTTAGCTGCCATTGTCCACACATGCACAAACTTGGTCATATTTATCTCACTTTGCTGAATGATACATATTGTCAATACTACATTTTTACTACATTATTACAACTGCTTCAAAAAATGATTCTTCAAATAATATAATGTTTTGTCATAGAAATAAAGTATATATATATATATATATATATATATATATATATATATATAAAGAGAGAGAGATGCTTGGAAAAGCAATTATATACATACATATATATATATATATACATATATATGTAGAGAGAGAGAGATGCTTGAAAAAGCAATATGGAGTATAAATTTGATAATTGGGAAGTACATATTTATCTATAGAATAATGACCACAATTCTAAGTGTTATTGTAAAACAACAATTAGATGCTTTATAGGGCCTAACATAGAAAAAAGATGACCATAGGGACCACTGTTGTACTGCAGTAGGTGAAATGCCCACAACCCATAATGGAGTGCTTGGGTTTGAGTCCCTGCTCCACTTCTTCTTTTTTTTTTTTTTATTTGACAGGTAGAGTTATAGACAGTGAGAGAGAGCGAGACAGAGAGAGAGAGAGAAAGGTCTTCCTTCCGTTGGTTCACCCCCCAAATGGCCACTACGGCCAGTGTGCTATCTAAAGTCAGGAGCCAGGTGCTTCCTCCTGGTCTCCCATTGCGGGTGCAGGTCATCCTCCACTGCCTTCCCGGGCCACAGCAGAGAGCTGAACTGGAAGAGGAGCAACCAGGACTAGAACCTAGTGCCCATATGGGATTCCGGCACCACAGGTGGAGGATTAGCCAAGTGAGCCACAGCGCCGGCCCCCTGCTCCACTTCTGATCCAGTTTCCTGCTATTGCTCACCCTGGGAGGCAACAGGTGATGACTGAAGTATTTAGGTTCCAGCTACTCAAGTGAGAGACTCAGGTTGAGCTGCTGGCTTAAGTTTGACCCAGAATAAAACTTTAAAATCAGGAAAAGATGCCCACAGCTGATGGTTTTATTATTGAGATACAAGAGAAGGGCAATTGTCATGATCAACCAAAGGCAGAGAGAAATGGCCAAGGCTCTTGAAGACCTCAGACCAAGAAAGGCTGGCATGGCCAATGAAGACTCCTCCAGGTGGTACTTCATGTCTCCAGAGCTAACTGTGTTCCACAGAGTAGATCACATCTGTGGTTTTGTGAAATGTGTCCAGAATGGGACTTGGGTCATCCTACATTCTTGTGTCCCTCTGGGACCCTGTCCCCAAAACAATTTGTAACACCATAATAAACATATTGCTGAAACCCCACATCCAAGAATTACTCCTGATCCTCCCTTTTCATCACCTCTATCATTAAATCTGCAAGTATTTCTCATTCCACCTAATATATACATATATGTGTATATATATATATATCCAATGGATACTTACTCTCCTTCCCTCCAGTTCCTTCCTCCAAGGCAGCACAACTTCCTGTCTGGATTATCGCAGCCCCTTCCCACTTGCTTTTCCTGCCTCTAGGCTTTCTACCCATGCTGGACCTCCTACAACCCACTCTTCAAAGTGGAGCCTAAAGACTTTCCATGAATGAGTCAGATGCTGTCACTCCATTTGCACTCTTAGAATAAGATCTGCTCTCTTCATGAGCCCAAGGCTCTGAAGATGTTTGACCCTTGCCTGCTTCTTAGACACTCACACACATCACATCTTCGTCAATGACTGGGCTCTAATTTCCCTGCCTTCCTTCCGGTTAGCAAGCATGTTAAGTTTGGCCTTACTTCAGGGACGTTATACTTGTGATGTCTTCTGCCTGGCACTTGTCCTCCCCAGGTTTCCCATACTAGCCGTATTCCATAGTCTGAACCTCAGAGAGGCTTTGCCCAGCCACCCAAGCTCAGTGTACCTTCACCTTGATGAAATTTTCATATTAACTTATTTGTTTGTAAATTGTTTATTTGCTCCAACAAAGGTCAACCCAGTAGGGCAGGGGATGGTCTCAGTCCTTCCTGCATCTTCAAGTCTGATGGTGCTGTATGATCAGAATTCAAGAAAATGACACCTCTATTTGTTTTTTGCAGGAAGGGAGTCATCCCTCTCCAATATGAAATATACCTTCCTTCCATCCCCAAATTGGAATCACTTGCTGAACCCATTTTCCTTTGTTAACTTACTTGTGTAGTGGCAACATAGCAATTCTTCTTTATCTCAACTGTCTTACGAATCAAATGAAGTAATTAATGCCAGCAAATATTTTGCCACTTGAGAACCCTTATGCTATTACCCTCTGGGAATCAAATAAGAGCTCTTTCCTGGCCTCCAGAGCGCACACACATACTCTTGGAAAATACACAGAGGTACATGCTTAACAAACTCTGTCCTAAACAGCCCTGCAGTCTGCACATGGACCTTGTCCTCGATATTAATCATTACATAGATTCTCATTGAGTCTTGTTCCTTATTTATTTGACACATAAAGATACAGAGAGGGAGAGGGACAGACAGATCCACAGAGAGAGTTCTCATCCACTGGTTCATTCCTTGAGTGCACAAAACATCTGAGGTTGGACTGGGGTTAAAACTGGGGGCCAGGGACTCAATCCAGGTCCTCCATGTGGGTAGAAAGAACCCAGTGACTTGAGCTATGCCCTTTGCCTCCCAGGGCCTGCGTTGGCAGGAAATTAGAATCCAGAGCCTGAGCTGGGAATAAACTCAGATACTCCAATGTGAGACATGAGCATCTTAATCTGCATCTTAACTGCTGAGCTAAACACCCACCCCTGAGCCTGCTTTCAAGCTCATTAAGACAACTTAGAAAGTTAAGATGTTCAATTTTTACTGTGAATGATACAGAATGCAATTTTGTGCTTTAAATGTTGAAGACTCGGGTCTGCCTCCTGTTGCAGGCACTGGTTCGCTATTTTCTTGGTCCCAGAGCTAGGCCATTCTGCTTTCAGTTTCTATCTGTGGCCAGAGGGTCTCCAGAGACTAGTTACAAGACTGAATTTTTAAAAAAAGAAAGGAAAACCAAGGCACTCAGGAGAGGACCCCAGTGACTCAAGCACGTTTTCATCCTAAGTAGATCTGTTCTGTGGCCAGAAAAAAAAACAGGGTCACACAGACAGCTCTGTGTTCTGTGCCGTCCTCTCCTTGTCAGTTTTTGCACAAGGGCTGCCCACCGTGCCCTGGGCGTCAGCACCACGGCAGAATCGAACGAGATTTTATAGCAGCACTCTGTCTACGGGCTAAAAAACCCAGAGACCGAGGACAGAAATGGGACACGCAAGATTCATGTGAGAAACAGCCTACAGACCTAGGAGAAGATCAAGCCTGGCAGCGTCTCTTCCCTTAGCACAGGTGCCGCCACTTGATTCCAGCATACAGGACTGGCCACCCCCATGGACTGGAGTCCCATGGCCGGAAGTGCTTCCCTGCACATCCGCTCTGACTTCTTGGCTTCACAGCTGGGACCACGCTTAGCTCTTGGGCGGGGAGGGAAGATGACGCGTGATGGAGTTTGGACCCGCCCCTTTCTCTGAGCAAATATGCCAGTAGCATTGGGTTAATGAACTGTGCCTTTTAATAAATGGTTCTTATCTCGCCAGAGTGGTGCTAAATTGTCAGGATTTTAAATTAACTTAATAGTTTCGTGGATGGTACTTACTCACTGGTTACTCCGAAAGGAGCGCGGCCCCCAGCCTGGGTTTCTTATTGAATTATGCAACAGTTAGTTATTTCATTTAGGTTTAAGGGGAAATGTTTAGGATTAATGTGCAATGCCTCGATGCCCCCCTTAATGGGCATTTCCAGGCCTCCCCGAAACTAAAAGCCTGTGATTAATCATTGGGTCACTCAGCGTTCTGTAGACTTCTAGAAGAGACAGTTCACACGCAGGAGTGGCCAAAAGCCTCTTCGTCCATTTGTGCAAAATCTTTGCTGAGTCCTTTGAACCCCAGGCAGCTTCTCCGGCAGAGGGGGCTGAGTCCTGTAAGAGAGGGAGTTGGGCGATGCCTGGGCTTTGGAAGAGAGGATGCAACTTCCTCGGAGACCGGAGACTCGGTTGGGGCAGGGCGGTAACACTGCAGCAGGGCCTTGCCCTGGACACAGTGTTTCCAGCCCTGAAGAAGTGCAAAACATCCCAGGCAGGGTTTTAATCTTGTGCCTCTCAATGACACAGTGCTGGCTGTGGCACAAAAGGAGTAGCTACGGGGCGATCCCTTCCTGTGACACTGGTCTAAGTTCTTTGTGGTAACCTCATGAGGCAGAAAGCAGTGCTCTTTCCATTTTACAGATTAGAAAATCGAGGTCCAAGTGCCCCATGGCAGTGGGCAAGCAGAGCTTCTAACTCAAGTTCAAGTTCGTCACTCACATTGTGCCTTCACATCCTCAGCTCTGGCACCCCCACCTCACAGACAGAGCAACAGCCAGGTTCTTCTGCAGAACCGTTCTACGATTTCTTCTTAATAGAAAACTTTTATTTAATAAATAGAAATTTTAAAAGCACAACTTTTGGATGACTTCTTTATTTATTTGCAAGGCAGAATGCCAGAGAGAGGAGAGACAGAGACAGTGAAATTATCTCTCTGCTTTCACTCCCAAAATGGCTACAACAGTCAGTTCAGGGTCAGGCTAAAGCCAAGGAGCCAAGAATTCTGCCCCGATCTCTCACAAGGGTGACAGGATCCCAAGCACTGAGGCCATCGGCTGCTGCTTTCTCAGGTATATTAGCAGGGAGCTGGGTCAGTAGCAGAACAAGCAGGGCAGTGGTTGAGCCCACTGCAGGACAACTGCACCCCCACTTTGCAGAAGTTTGGAGGCGTTCCAGCTTTCTTTTCCAGTGCTGGGCAAGGCAACTCCTTTGTGCAGCAATTTTACCCCAGCTGGGATCACAGCCTCAGCTCAGAGCAGAGCCTCCCAATGGACATCAGAAATGACAATTGGGTCAAAGGAAGCAACCCACTGTGAAAAGCACAGAGCCAGGCCAGTACATACTGTGGCAGAAACAGGGGTGACACAGCCTGTGTTTGCACCTCCACAGAGCTGGCAGGACAGACGGAGGAGCTTCATCCCTGCCAGCCAGAGACACGCAAGCCGTGGCAAAAAATCACCGACATCGGTAGGCACCTGATGGACAGGTGTCCTTCCAAACAACAGCTGCGCTGTTTGAGGAGCTGTAGAAAGCAGGAAGAGCACGTAGCGGAGGTAGAGGATGGACATTTCCCTGTTCCCACCGGGAGTCATCCCACAAGCTCCTGCGAGTGCCCACGTCCGGGCTACAAAGCAGTGTTGTGCACACCTGGAGTGGGTTCAACGCAGCCTCCGGGGCTTCCTTCCACTACTAAGGAAGTGTTAGAGTCCCATGGAAGCCGACTGGGACTGCCCTGCTGGGGACTTCAGGTGCCTCTGCCCCCGGGCAAGGACTCTGAGGTGTTGGAGGAGAAACAGAAAACAAAACCCGGCCCTTTCAGCTTCTCTGCTGGTCCCTGGGAGAGGCACAGGGAGCCTGCTGAGTGGAGTGACCTTGAGAAGGTTAAGCAGGCGTCTGAAGTGGTGCACAGGCACCGGGGCAGGGGAGCAGCACCAGCCAGAAAGGAAACATTGTATATGAAAGCCCCGTTTTCCCTTTCTTCTGGAACAGACACGAGGCACTGACTTCATTTTGCATTCATAAAGCCTTCCTTTGGAAGCGCGAGTAAGAACTGCCGAGGGAAGCTGGAAGAAGCGTGGTGGAGGGTCAAACACGCATCTCCTTGGGCTTCCTTTCATCTGCCTTAAAAACAAAATCTCTCCCTTTTTAATCGTCTCTTCCGGTAAAAAAGGCTAAGCTTTTGTTAACAGCAGCTTCCCAGGGCACTCACTCTCAGCAATTAGTACAGGGAGGCAAGGAGATGCAGGTAGAGGAGGGGACTCTGGACAAAAAGAGGAGCTGGGAGTCAACAAGGCAGCAGGCAATACAGGGCAGTGGAGCTGCCCATTGTCACAGGAGCAGGGAGGAAGGGACAGTGGCTGCCAGGGACCGGCTGAGCCACACGGACATCTCAGAGGAAGGCACTGGCAATTCAGGTCTGAACACCAGTCTGTAGATGTGGCCCGGATGCCCAGACCAGGTGCTCCAAGGAGGGTGGCAGGGAAGGGAGTGCAGTTGGGGAAATCCTTTAGCAATGCCTGGTGTCAACCTGTTCTTTGGGAATTATTTTGCCCTTACTAGAATGGCACATCCTTCAGCTGTGTTGTAAGCGGATGTACATCTTCCTTTTTTCTGATGATGGTCTTTGCTTGGGGATTGCAGTCAACAGAATAAGTCATTCCTCTGCTTAACCATATCCCACGGCTTCCCTCTCCTCCCGGAACAAAACTCCCGACTCTGCAGCCTGGCTTGTGGTTCCTGTGTCCTGAGCTGTGTCTTGCGTTGCCAGACCCCTTCCATTCTGCTCCGACCTGTCACCCCCTTGGCTCTGAGCCTCGCTCTAGGGAAATTTCTTTACTTCACCCTCCAGCCGGGAAATCCCTTCTTGTGCTTTAGAAGTCTGCTCAGATGTCACTTTCTCTGGGAAGCCTTTGCGGGCTCTCATGGAGGTTTTAATCATCTTCTCCCAGATGCTTGCATGGCAGTCCATGTGCGCCACTAATAATGTGCTTATGAAGTTATCTATAAATGATGTGTTTACGTGGGCAAGTTTTACCGCCGCGAGATTTTCAAAAGCATCGAGTGCGCTTTATCCTTTCTAGCACAATGCCTGGTACCCAGTTGACACTGAGCACATGTCTAAGTAGAGGATTGCTAAGGATGGAATAACATAACAAAACAACTTCCTGCCAACATGCAAAGGCAAGAAGGGTAAAAAAAGAAAAAAGATGTCTGGATTCTAGGGACTTTTTGATTCACTAGGCAAGAGTATAAGAAATGAGAGAAAAGGCCTGTGGGAGGATTTAGGTGGGGATGAGTGTGTGTGTGTGTGTGTATGTGTGCAATTTGTGCATGTGATGGGTGTGCATGCTCATGTGTGTGAGAATGAATCTGAATGTGTGTATGAGGGGGTGTATGTGTGTAAATGTGCGAATGTGTGTGTATGTATGTGAGTGTGCCCGTGTGTGTGCGTGTAAGTGTGTATGCATGAATGTGCATGTAAGAATGTGTGTGCATGTGTGTGTGAATGTGCATGTGTGTGAGTGCATGATTGTGTGTGTAGCTGAGAGCTGATGAAGCCAATTAACAGCCAGGAAACTGTGCTCAGCATCTCCTGGGGCTCCCGAAATCAGGAGCAGGTGACGCTCTTCTCATAAACTTGGCAGAGGGAACCCCCAGTGGCCCCACGTCTCAGGTGCAGAAGGGGAATCCTTTCTGCCCACCACACTACATTGGCAGGGCACAAGATGCATTTGGGGAAATCAGAGCACATGGCTGTCACTTTTTTATTCTCCTTCCCAGTCCTGTGTTTGGAAGAGAGCCCTGAGGACAGTTTTATGCAGCAGAGGGAACAAAACTGTAAGCAGCATTTGTCTTACTTACGTGAAGAGAGCTGCTGCAGAATTTCTTGTGAGGCCAGATCAGAAAACATGGCTGTCCCCTCTGTTCTCCGGCCAGGGGTTCCTGGGCACGGACCTACTGTGTACCCTGCCTCCTCTGCGGGGGAGTGAAAGCAGGTGTCATCCCCACAAGGGTTCCTGCATTGTCAGTGCAACTCGAACAGCATTTCCCTTCTGCAGAGTGAACCCTAAGAGTCGGATCTTCACTTTGCTCTTTATTGTCTTATGTTAGCTGCAAAGTCCTGCCACATGGGTTGTGAGAGCTGAAGAAACAAAGGCAGTGTTTGTTTTGAGCTCGTGGGCCTGTGGGTGCACGTCAGAGAGCAGTGATGACACTTCTCAGGCGGGAGCGAGCCTGGGGCTCAGCCTGAATTACAGTTTGAGGGATTTTAGGTCTATGGAAGTGATGCTTTGTGCAAGGCAGGGAGGGAGGAGTTAGGGGAGGGGATGGGGGAAGCAAAGCAAGCCGTTTGGTAACCTGTGCATTTTTGAATTTTAAAATGTATTTATTTTCATTCTTATTTGAAAGGCAGAAAGAGACAGAGACTGACAGAGGAGGGGAGGCAGAAAGAGAGAGAGAGATCGAGAGATCTTCCATCTGTTGGTTCACTCCCCAAATGTCTGCAACTGCTAGGGCTGGGCCAGGCTGAAGCTAAGAGCACAGAATTCCAGGCGGGTCTCCCACATGGGTGGCAGGGACCCACGTTCTTGAGCCATCACCTGCTGGCTCCCAGGATGTGCATCAGCAAGAAGCTGGATTAGGGGTTCAGGCAGCACTTGAACCCACGCACTCCAATATGTGGTGTGAGTATCCCTAGTGCTGTCTTAACCCCTGTGCTAGAAATCCACCCCACCCAAGCCTTTTTCATCCAAAGTGTGCATTTAGTAATCCTAATAGTCACCTCTGTAATCTCTGTCACTTTGATTTCCAAATAACAGCCTGGGTTATTAAAACAAAACCACCCTCTTCCCTCCCCACTATATCATATTAGATATATAGATCTTTAGCAGAAGTAAAAGAGTTTGTTAATTCCCCCAAGTCATTGATAGTAATGAATTTGTTTGCTGACTGATGTGGTTTATTGACGGCGCTTGTGTCTGATCTGCTGTCTGTGCTGATAAGTAGTACGTGGCTTGTGCTTAGCTTGTTGAGTTAATAAAATCTACAAAGTGGTTTCGAAGAAAGGATGTGCGCTGTAATGAAGAGCTCTGTAAAAGCAACTCCCTCTCGCTGGGGAATGTGCGCATGCTTCCTAATCGGCCCTAATTATAAGAAAGGGAAAATAGCTTCAAACAGAGACCTCCTTCGTAGGAAGAGCAGGTTGTTGTGAGCGGTTTCAGTTGCTGAGGGAGGCTCTGGCCTGGCCCCTTATGAAGGTCTCAGGCCAAAGAATAGCATTAAACATTTAGGATTGGCATCGGTGCTGTGGCATAGTTGGCTAAGCCTCTGCCTGCAGTGCCGGCATCCCATATGGGCTCCAGTTCATGTCCCAGCTGCTCCACTTCCAATCCAGCTCTCTGCTGATGGCCTGGGAAAGCAGTGGAAGATGGCCCAAATGCCTGGGCCCCTGCACTTGTAGACACAGAAGAAGCTCCTGGGTTCGGATCAGCCCAGCTCTGGCCGTTGAGGCCATTTGGGGAATGAATCAGCAGATGGAAGACTTGTCTCTCCCTCTGTCTGCCTGTAACTCTGCCTCTCAAATAAATAAATAAATAAATCTTTAAAGCAATTTCGGATACAACAGGACCTTGTCCAGACTTGGGTAAGAATCTGAACCTTCTAGACCTCGTTTGGCAAAGGCTACCCCACCAAGGGTCCCTTCCCTGACCCCACTCCTCCCTGCTGCCCACTGGGTAGATCATGGCTGTGGTTCTAAAGTGAAAGGCGAGGTATCAAAAGAGAATCGGTGCCACCTTGCAGCCTCTGTGGAGAAGCCACTGCTTGCAAAAATATTGTTATCCATGTGAGCGAAGTAATTAAAATGAACTAATCATTTCCCAAAATATTTATGTATTGAAAGCAATTCCATCTGATTGCCTTTACATAGCGTTTTATTCTGTTTCAGTAACAAACAGTTAAGAGCGTGCTTCTCTTTGCTCTGCAGAGCTGCAGCCCACTCATAGCAATGACATGAGGTCAAGGGTGAGCTCTCTCCCCGCCCCAGCCCCTTCACTGCTCCATCCTCAGGCCTGGACTTTGTTGGCAAGAGCTTTGCAAAGAGCCCCATCCTGCAACAGTCCCTGGAGTTTTCTCCCCAGGCCAGGACTCGTCATCAGTGCAGTGCTGTTTCCTTGGTGCCCCCGCCCGCAAGAACCAGGAGTCTGAATAAATGAAGGCAAACACACAAACCTAGGGGTTTTAATAAAAAATAATAGTGCTCATGACAGCACTGTCTTTCAAAGGGGCATGCGTGAGAGGAGCTCCTGCACAGCAGGCAGCCAGCTCCTGGCAGCCAAGACCCTTGGGGACTATGAGCAGGAGGGAAGCAGGGATGAAAAGGCAGGAGACCTGAGCAGCAGCTTCCTGGTTGCAGCAAGTGGTCCAGCTGTGAGGGGGAGGGGAAGGCAAGGCTGTGGCAGGAAGTGGAGGGAAAGAGCTGGGCAAACCCACACAGTCAGGAACCTGCTCCTGCAGCCCAGACTGATGCTAGGTAGCTGTGTGAGTGAGTTGGCGAAAGCCCCACACTCTCAATTTCTTGTCTTATGTATGATTGGATGGGACCTTAAGGTTACTCGTGGGCCATTGCTGAATCCCAGAAAAGGGATCTGTGCCTGGAGACAAAGGAAAACAGAGTGCTGTGGTCAAAGGTGGGGAAATGTGAGAGAGATGAGCTCTTAGCTCCATCCCAAATCCTGGAAGGGGGAGGAAGTGAAGGTAGGCTGATGGCCCTTCGATTACACAAAGGCGGCTGAGCTCGCTCACTCGCTCTTCCTTGTCCAGGACCACGTGGACTCCTCCTGCTGCCAATGCCTCTGATCTACCCCAGCATGAGCTGCTCCTCTGCTGAGCCCCAGAGAGGGGCCTGTGCTAAGGGCCATCCCCAAGTCTGCCCCATGGTGAGAGACAGCCACTTCACTCCCATGAAATGGATTCTCTCTGGTGTTTGGTAGCATTCAGAAATGAGCAGAATCCTTCAGAGGAGGGACAAGCTGGGGTAACACAGTAAGGTCATTTGGGCCACAAACTATGGTGTCCCAAGTGCCACCCTGGCCCCTGGCCCTTTGCTAGGAGTCCACTTTTTTTTTTATTTTTTTGCATGGATGAATGGAGGCACACAATTTGTTCCCCACTCCTTCATCACTTCAAATCTGCAGGCCTATTTCTCGAGCTGGAATGCCCTCTTTCCACCAGTGTGCATGGGTTTTCCTAGTTTTTTACAGGCTCTTTCTAACCATCCCAGGCTTGTGTGTGGTTTCTTCTGTTGCCTAACACGATGATCTGTACAATGCAGCTGCCCAGGGCTTTGGAAAGCAAGTTGTACCATTTCTAAACTCTAAGAACCATCAGATTCTAGTTTCCCCACCCTCTCCTGACACTTAATGTGAGCAGTTCTCATGCCTTTGGTGTGCACAAGCCAGGATTCTCCCCTGGAGACTGATAGGCCTATTTATTGCTAGTGAATTGAATTCAAGGGCAGGTGTCTAGGGAGATAATAAGGGTTGAGGTTGGAATGGGGTTGACTTGTAATTTTAGATCCTTCAGCAGGCTCCTAGGTTATTTTCTTTTTTTAGAATTTATTTTGACAGAGTTAGAGAGAGAGAGAGAGAGAGAGAGAGAGAGAGAGGTAGGTCTTCCTTCCATTGGTTCACTCCCCAAATGGCCGCTACGGTCGGTGCTGCGCCGATCTGAAGCCAGGAGCCAGGTGCTTCTTCCTGGTCTCCCATGTGGGTGCAGGAGCCCAAGCACCTGGGCCATCCTCCACTGCCCTCCCAGGTCACAACAGAGAGCTGGACTGGAAGAGGAGCCACCAAGACTAGAACCCGCCGCCCATATGGGATGCCGGTGCTGCAGGCAGAGGATTAACCAGGTGAGCCATGGATCCGGCCCCAATCCTAGATTATTTTCTAAGCTAATGGGTTTCAAACGCTCTTGTTTTAACTAACGACACCTTCATACACAGAGAACCTCATAGCGACTCCCTGTCTGTCCAGCAGACAGAGCAGGGCTGCAGGCTGCTACGGCAGAAGAAGGGCTGGCTGCAGCCTAGTGTGACCCAGTTCCTTGCAGAAACTGTCTAAGCCTCTCGGAGCCTCAACCTGGGTGAGCCCCCTCTGGATCCACCTATGCCGGCAAACCCTTCGGCAGACGAGGTCATTACAAGGCACTGCTTTAGCAACATGTTTCTTTCCATATTGCTTGAGAAGATAATGATGGACTCTGCCATGGAGCATAAGCAGCTCTATCCCTTTCATCTGATGCGGTACATCTGGTAAGGAATAGAACAGGAACCAGAGTGGTGGGCACCTGACCTAATGGTCAGGCCTGGCTCCTTCCTCTAAGGCACTAGGCCAGACAGGCCGCATCACTGCCCCAGGACCCTGGAAGAAAAAGTAAATTCTCAGGCCCAGCTCCAGAACCACCTAATCAAAACCTGAAGTGGTAGGGCCCAGACACAGCATTTTAACAGGGCATCCACGTACTGAAGTTCAAGAAGAGTTGCTGTGGCCTAAACCGAGATGACCCTTGTGTTTTCCAATCAAGTTAGATCTCCCTATGCCATGTGGCTTAGGTGTTCGCAGGGTTTTTCCTTGTTGGTTTTTTTGTGTCTTCGTGTCATGACTACAGTGAAATAACTCAGACAAGCCACTTGTGAAGGAAGAGAGGTTTACTTGTGTTGCGGTTCTGCAGACTCAAGTCCAGGATTGAATGATGACATCGGCTTGGCCTCTCATGAGGATGGTGGACAGCACGTGCAGAGAAAGGGTCAGGTGGTGATCCAGGAAGCAAGGAAGGAATGGCTAGGCTCGACTCTGCTGTTACAACCAACCCCCTGGTGAAGCTACCTCTGAGGGCACGCTCCAAAGACGTAGAACCTTCCACAAGGTCCAACCTCTAAATACTGTAATCCTCCAGACCTGGTACCATCAACTTCTGACTTTGGAATGTTCAGTCCTGCCTAAGTTCGGGAGCCAAATCTCATTCAAATCACAGCAATTACATTATGATAAAACTCTGCATGAATTTCAGTGTTTTCTCACATCATCCTTTGATCCCATTTCTTCATGAACTTTTTAAAAGGAAGACTGACTCATTTGTCTATTTATTTGAAAGACAAAGCAGTAGGGAGGGAGAGACAGAGAGAAATGTTCCATCCACTGGTTCACTATCCAAATGGCCACAACAGCCAGGGCTGTGTTAGGCTTGAGCTGGGAGCTACTAACTCCAATCAGGTCCCCCACATGGGTGACTGGGCCCAAACATTTGGGCCACCATCTGCTGGCTTCCTAGACCCATTAGCAGGGAGCTGGCTCAGACGTGGAGTAGCTGGGACTTGAACCAACACTCCAACATGCAATGCAGCATCACAAGAGACAGCTTAACCGAGTGTAGCACCACACCAGCACCTCTCATGAATGTCTGAAGTAGTCTGTCTTTTGGTAGTGGGTGCAAGAGCTAGGAAGGAAGACTTAAAACGTAAACACCATGACCCTCACTGGTCACTTTGGGACTAAGGTTGTCCTAGTTAGCAGCTGAAAACAAAGGATACTCAGTTATTTTTTGTGTGTAGACAAATAATGAAAAATATTTTAGTATAGGCATGTCCCAAAGTAGTTCAGATAATAGTTCAGATATACTATTGATAATTCCTTTAATCTGAATGGACATCTTGTATTTCATCTGGTGACCCTATACAGGACAGATCACAAATTGGGACATTTCCCTATTTGGTCTTTTTCTTGTCCCTTCTCTACAGCCAAAGCCAGGTAGATAGCTCAAGGCTATACTCTTGTTTTCCAAACATCTTTGTATTCTTGTGAGAGAGGCAGGGAGAGATAGGAGCTGGACTGTACAAATGGTAAATGAACTTAACCTTCAAGCTCATCATGCTTTATTGTCATTATTTCACTTGCACATTCACTGCCTTGCAGGAACTGCTGAGTAAGAGGCCAAGAAAACCTTTACAGAATCACATGGCTATCCCCTCTGCAGTCTATTCTGCCTCAGCAGACCGCACAGCCTGTCTGTGTCTCTGACACTGGCTGATGACTTCTTGTTGTCAGCATGCTGGAAAATGAACTTCCCAGGGCCACAACTAGACGTTACCAGCAAAACCAAGACTACACTTGTAAGACACAAGGTAGACTCAACAAACATACCCAGCCTTCAGCTTCCACCTGAAGTGGGGGAAGGAGGGAGAACATCTCCTGGGAGGCAAAGAAAGCATCTTTGGTCTTACCCTAAGTCGACATTCCAATGAACTTGAACAGCAGACTGGACTCGATTTGAGAAAATCAAAGGAAAGAGATCTACAGTCTTGTTTTTGATGTACTGCCATTTTAAACAGAATTTGAATGAGAGAGTGGGTGAAAGATTGGGAGGGATGCTGGCAAAGGATTGCAAATAGATTGGAAAAAAAATGTTTCTTCACTTTATACCTTGTCCGATTTCCTTTAGCAGTAGTTGGAGTTAGCAATAGGAAGAAGGCAACCTGTTTCCTAGCATCAATTCTATTTCAATATCACCCTTCGGTTTCAAAAAAACGTTTCTCATCCTCAACTCTTTCATTTGTAAGGTGAAGATATTTGTGAAATTAGACAGCTTCTGGTTCAATGGCTAATCGATGAGATCACTTTTGTCAGCATTTGCTAAGCTTTTCCCCAGACCTGTCGCTTGGATGGTGTCTTAACTTTGTTGGTACCTTGGCAAAATCATGACATGCAAGATGTCCACTGATCAAATGCCACCAGGGCCTTCCACAGGATTGTGCATTGTCCAAGAGGAAGGAGAGCAGACACCTGGTAGTTTGCCCTCCCTTCCCTCCCACAATGAAAGCCTGTTGGAGTGGAGGCTCAGGGAAGACTTTACTGAGATAGAAGTCTGTATTGCAGACCCACCTGATCCGATCAGTGTCTCCTAACCTTAATGCGGAAGGCTTTCCTGGCTCCAAGAAGAACTTTTTTTTGTTAGACAGGAGGGGACTTATTTGATATTAGCGGGAACCAGAGAGAGAAGCTCATTGGCCTGCAGAACAAGCGAAGGCAGGGGCATCCGTCTCTGGGTAGGTGACAAAGCAATCATTGAGAGAAACTAAACAAACAGAACAAAGCTTCCCCTGTGTCCACTGAGCGCTGGGTTCTGATACAGTGAACTCCACAGGGGACAGAGCAGGTGTATTCGTGTTCGCTGATGTAGCTGGATGGGCTTCTAGCTGTAGTGTTGGGTCCCTGCCAGCTGCCAGGGGCTATGCCTGTTGTCTCCTGTGCACCTCCTCTGGAGCAGAGCTGCAGAGCGGAAGCAGGCTTAGCTCCTCGCCATGCACTTGGCTGGCTGCATTCCGGCAGAGAGCAGTGGGTGGGCAAGACATGTTGAGACTGCAGTAACCCCAAAGGCTGCCCCCCCAATTCCTATTCATGCAGGATCTGAACAACAGCTCACATCTCTAACCAACCTGGGGCTCTTTCTCTGTGAAGGAAGCGCCCAGATGTCAATTATGACCTGGAGTTCAGGGTCTTCTGAATATTGTATAACCCTCCAGGAAACTTATACTAAAGGACCACTAGCGTGCTGTTCTGGGTTGAACGAACATACTGACAATCTCAATATGGGGTTCAGTTGGGTAGCTGAAGTGGGGGATTGTGGAGGTTATCAGTGAAGAGAATCAAGGGATCAAAAGCAATCATAAGTCTTCAGACTCCATGTGGACCATCCTTCTTCCTATGGGATGACGGGCCTAGCTCACCCCTTAGTCTGTGATGCATACAGTTGGAAAACAGGTTTGTGTACCTCACCTAAAATCCCCTTGTTGCACGGCAAGTCTGTTGGAAAACAAACTGTGATGGTGGAAAAGGCCCTGGGCTTTTGGTAGTCTCCTGACAGGTTTGGTTACAGGTTTCATTTGCTCTTTTAATGGGATTTTCTGTGAGTTATTGGCAGTCAGAGGGGGTCAGACAACTGGATGAACAGGGTGTATCACAGGATCCGAGAATTTCAGAGCTGGAAGGAATTCCTGGGCTTGCCAGGCAGACAGCAATCATTTTGTCTTGGGTTCAGCTGGGAGGTGGTGAGGCAGGAGTGATCTTATCCAGTCCTTTTTTGCCACACGACTAGACTGATGGAGACCTTTAAATGTCAACAAAGCAATTTTGAATGGAATTCAGAGCTCACTGGGAAGCTGGTATTGGAGCTGTGATGCTCGAGGAATCATAGGCGCCAAACGCCCTGCTGCATCCCAATGGGTGGGGAGGGGCACTGCATGGGCCGCAGGCTGCGGCAGCTTGATCAGCTTGTCCACAGTTGAGGAGATGCAGGCTGGAAGCTACAGTGCAGGACTTTAGGTCTCTATCATGGCATCAGCAAAGGTCAGACACCACCTAAAGATGCAAAATACCCTTTTGCCACTTGCCTCTCACCAAGCAATTGGTAACGTATCTTTCAAAGACGGGGCTTTGAGGGTTTTGAGTGGGCAAGAGCAGGTGGAGAAGGAACAAACGTGTTTTGTTGGGCTCACCTGCAGTCTGCAAATGTTGAATAAGGGACAGAGCCTGGCCAAGGATTAGGGGAGCATGATGAGGTTGCCCTCCACAGCCTGCCCATCCACTCTCAGACCACATGTGATTATGTTCCTCTTCACCTCTGTGCAAAGGCAATCGCTTGTACCCTGGCAGGAGTCATCGTGGAGATGAAGCAGAGATTACCCTGCCTGGTCTAGACCGTCCCTATTAACCTGCAAGAAGGTGGAACCAATCCTGAAGCTTTTTGTTTCTTTTGTTTGTTTGTTTTTGTCTATCTGTGATGTTTGTGCAACATATGTGTATAACCATACACAGCAAGTCTAGAGTGAGGAGGGTCTGTGCTCCTTTCGAGTATCCCACACATAAAAGTCAGGGTATGTTCAAAACCCTTTAAGTTTCGCACTTACTTTGCCAAACAGTGGAACTGACCAGGAAGGAATGCACTTACAGCTCACAGAGATGCCACAGGTCTGAGCTGAGCATCTGCCTTGGATTAGTTTTCACAGATCCATCCATTTTTCCCTCCATTCGCCCGTGCATCCACCTACCCATCCATTTACACATCTGTCTAGCTGATGGCTCCTACCATGTATCTGGACACTAACCCAACTAACGATGCACTGGACAAATGAGCAGGCCTGGGCTGGAACCCTCCTTCCCATTTGCTGATGGTCTAGATAGGAAGTCTTTAGTGCCAAAGAGAACAGTTACAGTTCTGGTGACTTCTGTCTGATTGTCTTACTACATACAAGTTAGAAAATACATTATTAAATGCAAGCAAATGAATATAAAAATGCAATTTGCACCAAGTATTTATGATTGCACTCAGGATGAAATGAGGGCAGCCAAGGCAGGGTAGAGGTCGTGGTGGGGAGTTTCCATGGTAGGCTGATCTGGAGAAAGGCTCTCAGAGAGGAGACATCTAAGCTGAAATCTGAAGCATGAGAAGCGATTAGTGGTGAAAAGAGCAGGCAGAAGAGCATTGCAGGCAGAGGGAGGCGAGTGAGAGATGTCTGTGAGGTGGGACACAGCCCAGCACGCTTCAAGGGACTGAAAGGGGCCATTGTGCTGGGCTGGATAGCTGAAGGAGGGAGTGGGACAGAATGAAAGGGAAGGAGTAGAGCCAGATCATGCAGGGGGTTGAGGGCCGCAATAAGAAGTTGGGTTTTATTTTAAAGTGTAATAGCAAGACATTGGAGGGACGGATGGAGGTAACAAAGGGATCCTTTGAGCTCCTGTGTGTAGATGAAATTGGAGGAGGGCAGGAGGAGATGTGGGCAGATTATCAAAGCAGCTGCACAAGAGATGCAGGAGGTTTGAGCCAGAGAATGTGGGTCAGAGCTGGTGGAGCATCATTCTTGGAGACTTAAACCTGTGCCATCAGTGCCGGGAATGTGGTGGAGGATTCTATTAGGAAGCCCTCGTCAACCGCCCTGACCCCCTTCCTTTGTGATTGTGGATGGGAAAGCAACAGCAGGTACATGTCCTAGTCTCACTTCCCGTGAGAAATAGATTTTCAAAAACGACGGTGAACAGGCTGGCTAATGGTCCCTGCAGATGTTCATGCCATGGTTCCTAGAAACTGGATGCTACCTTACATGGTAATGGGGACTGTAATGAAGTGAGTGAGTTCAGGATGGGAGACGGGGAGGTTAGCCCACATTCTCTAGGTGGGCCCACTGTAATGAGAGGGAGGCAAGAAGGCCAGTGGTAGTTGTAGGAGATAGGACAGTGGAAAATAAGAGATTGGAGGGATGCCATGAGGGGCCATGTGCTATGTAGGCAGCCTCCAGGAGCCCCTGAAAGCAATGAAACAGATCCCCCCACCCCAACCTCCAGAAAGAACCTTGAGTCAAGCTCTGTGAAGTCCTTTGGATTTACTGTAAGATGATGGGGAGGCCTTGTGTCATGGGGGATTAAGCTGCCCTGTTTGGTACCGGCATCCCATCTCAGAGAGCCGGTTTGAGTCTTGGCTGCTCCACTTCTGATCAGCTTCCTGCTAATGTACCTGAGAAGGCAATGGAGGCTATCCCAAGTGTTTAGCTCCTGCCACTCGTGTGGGAGACCTGGACGGTGTTCCAGGCACCCAGCTTCAGTGTGGCCCAGCCCTGGTTATTCCAGCCATTTAGGGAGTAACCTACTGAATGAAAGATCTCTCTCTCTCACTCTCTCTCTCTCTCTCTCTCTCTCCTTTTCAAATAAATAAATAAACCTTTTAAACAAAATTTTAAGAAAATATGTTCATATTCTTTTAAGCCACCAAAGCCATGGTAATTTGTTGCACAGCAATAGGAAAGCAACCCAGACAGAGCAGTGATGACTCAGTGGAGACTCCAGGCCCACTCAATATGCCAGGGTCTGCACTCCCCAATGCCCTGCTTGAGACCCAGTGGCGAGAGACGCCATCCTCCCATAATGACGTAGCAGAGGTTGGCTCCCCTTAGCAGAGCAGCCAATCAAGGAGACTTAAGCCCTGGGCTTCTGGACTTAGATAGGCTAAGAAGACATAGCCCAGCAAAGCAAACCAGGAGCATATTTATTTGATTTTTTTCTCTGTTTTATAAAAGTCCATTTTGGTAAATATAGGGAACGGTGGTGAGAATTATAGCTTTCGAGAACAAGTGCGTACTTGTTGGCAAATGCCCGGTCTGATCGTCTCTGCTCTCCTCTAACCCACATGCTCGTGAGCATCCCACATGTTCTCAGCATTGGCCTTTGTCTCTTTTGCCCTGCCTGGTTCCAGTCTCCAGCCTCTCCATTCTGAGCCAGTGGCGTATCTGCCCTGTCGGATGTGGATTGGACTTAAGGCACGAAGAGCCCTCTGTCAAGAAGAAGAAGAGCATCGAGTTGCTAACTGCTGTTTTGCTTCAAGAAACCAAGCACTTGCCCTGAAATAACCTTACTGATGCACCTGCACCTGGTAGCCTCCTGACCACCTCCCTAGCATCTGCCGCACAGACCTGCGGCTGCCACTCAAGTCCATGGAATGGCTGACTCCTATGCTTCCTGCCCCAGCTGACCTAAGGCCTCTGGCTAATATTTTTTTAGCTGAAGGTGACAGGGTTCACCAGTGGAAGAAAGGACAAAAGTAGCCTTAGCATCCGGCCTCGAGGAAAGAGGAGGCGCTGGGTGAACACTGAAGATTCTTCTGGGTCCTTTGACCTTTTCCCCACATACACTACTTCTTTGAAACCAAGACTAATGATCTGGTAACCTTCCAGACAGGCCTCCCGGAACAGCGGCTTAATTAGGGCTCATTTATAGGAAACTCTTGCATATGCAGTTCCAGTTGGCTTCCCTAAGGGCTCAAGAAAGAGATGACAGGGAGGTGACGTGGGTCAAGATTTGGACTCTCCCTTTCACAGCACTGTTGCCTGCTTCCTGCCTGCTTCAGGCTCGCCACAAACAAAGTTCAAACAAAGCGACTGCTGCCTAACCTACATATCTTCATTAAGCACCGTGCACCTCCGACTCAGAGAGATGCATATTTAGCGTTGTGATGATTTGGGGTTAGCTGTTTCCTTCTCCTGATGAATACACATGAGAATTTTCCTTTTCCTCCTAACTTTGTTATGGTAACTGCTTCGCTAATAAGGGTTGTGGCTATAAATGCATTTTACTTCCATAATTACTGAGGGATTTAAATGCTCTCTAGAGATGTGAGCTGTTCCGATGTCCTGTGGGTAGGTGTGGTTAGGAGCATAAGCTGACAAAGGAGCAGTAAGTGGAATAACCTGGGTGGACTCATGCTGTACATTTGGGGGTTGATGTGATTAATTGGGTGTAGGGGTCCCCCACAGCCCCCTTGTGTTTTCCCGATGGAGGGAGGGAAAGAGTGTGGTTTATTGTGGTGGAGCAGAAAGCTTAGGATTCTGCTGCTTGGAGGCATCACCCTGACATCTGCGAGTAGTCACATCTGAACATTTCTTACCAGATATTCCAGAAGGTGGTGTGCACCCAGCTCCAACCTGCCCCTTCTGCCATGCTTTCCATTTCCACACCTGTAACCCATACCTGCACGTGTATCTCTTCCCCACAAACTTTTCCAACTTTAGTCCTCTGCCTTGTCCAATGTGTTAGGGGGGATGCAAAAATGCCCACTCTGCCGTCCATGCTACCTACTCCTTCCTTTCCAATGAGTGCTCTCCTCACACCTGTCCCTCCAGGCTCCATTTGGGCATCTGATCATGGACTTCAAGTCTTGTCCCTGCTCTGTCCCTCCATGATTGACACTTTGCAAATCTGTGGCATACGGTCAGAAAGTTGCAGAAAGAGAGTTGATAAAAGAAAGATACATTCCACCTAAATGAGTCTTAGTCTGCTCTGGTTGCCATAAAGGACCACAGACTGGCAGCCCTAAACAGTGGAAATTCACTTCTCAGGGCAGGCATTGTGGCATCGTGGGTTACACCACCACTTGTGACACTTGCATCCCATGTTGGAGCACCTGGCTGCTTGGCTTTCTATCCAACTTCCTGCTAATGTGCCTGGGGAGGCAGTGGATGATGGTCTGAATGTTTTGGCCCCTGCCATCCACGTGTGTGGGAGACACCCAGATGGAGCTCCTGTCTCCTGGCTTCAGTCAGGCTGTTGTGGACAGTGGGTGGTGGATGGAAGATCTCTCTTTCTCTTTCTGTCCCTTGTTCTTCCCCCCGTTGCTCTGCCTTTCCAATAAATACTTGCTTTTTTCTTTTTAAAGACAAGATAAACAAAACAACTTTTTTTGAAAAGATTTATTTATTTATTTATTTGAGAGGTAGAGTTACAGACAGAGAGAAGGGGAGAGAGAGAGAGAGAGAAAGGTCTCTCCCATCCTCTGGTTCACTCTCCAAATGGGCACAGTGGCCAAAGCTCAGGAGCTTCTTCTGGGTCTCCCATGTGAGTGCAGGGGCCCAAGCACTTGGGCCATCTTATTCTGCTTTCCCAGACCATAGCAGAGAGCTGGATTGGAAGAGGAGCAGCTAGGACACAAGCGAGTACCTATATGGGATGCCAGCACCACAGGCAGAGGCTTAACCTATTACGCCACAGCGCTGGCCCTGAAAAAGAACATTTTTATAGAAAGAAAGTTATTTCTCGTGGCTGTGGAAGCTGGAGGTCCAAGATCAAGGTACACAAGTGTGGTTTCTTCTGGAGGCTTCTCTCCTTGTCTTGAGGATGGCCAATATCTTGCTGTGTTCTCACAGGATAGCGCCTTGTTGGTCCTAAACCTGTATTCTCATAAGACACCAGTCTGCTTGCACTGGGACCCACCCTAGTGGCTGCATTTCAACTGGCCTCTTTTAAGGCCCTGTCTTGAAATCCAATTATATTCCTATAAAGCACCCCAATGAAGCTCTTTGCAACGTGGGGTCCCCATACACAGCAGTAATGATCATACCGAAAATAGCTACTCCTAAAGTATCATGAATGCTCTCTAGAATCTATGCATCACTCTAAGCCTTAAAAAGCATGATGTCATATCCACAAACATCCTTCCGAGTAGGCATAATAAGTGTTCTTAGAATGTAAGGCACAGATTTCTGCAGTAACTAGCGGTTCAGCTGGCAAATAGTAGACATGGAACTTGAATCTGAGAAGTCTGGCTCTGAATCTGTACTTTTCTTTTTATTTCACAGGTAGAGTTATAGACAGAGAGAGAGAGAGAGAGAGAGAGAGAGAGAGAGAAAGGTCTTTCTTCCGTTGGTTCACTCCCTAAATGGCCGCTACAGCCAGCGCTGCGCCAATCCGAAGCCAGGAGCCAGGTGCTTCTTTCTGGTCTCCCACGTGGGTGCAGGGGCTCAAACACTTGAGCCATCCTCCACTGCCCTCCTGGGCCATAGCAGAGAGCTGGACTGGAAGAGGAGCAATAGGACTAGAACCCGGCGCCCATGAGGGATGCCGACGCCACAGGCAGAGGATTAACCAAGTGAGCCATGGCGCCCGCCCTTGAATCTATACTTTTGACCTCTGCTCTCTACTACGGCTACTTAGGATCACATTGACTGAGAATGTATATTTGTGGGGCAGGATCTCAGGCACTTCAGGAACTTTATCTTGCTTAATCCCTCTCATAACCCCTCATAAGGTAAGTGTTGCAGAATTAGCCTCTCATAGGAAGAAATGGAAGTATAGCAAGACAAGTGGGTTTGCTCCAGGTTATGGAGCTAGTGAGTATCAGAGTCAGGATTCCAGTGCCAGTCCATCTGATTGCGCAAAGCCAAGTTCTTTGCAGAAGGCTGCATTCCCTAACTTTCTGTCTTAATTTCCCCTAAGGGGAATCAGAATGAAATTGATCACAACACCAAGAGAGGGTTAGAATTCTTTTTGTTACTTGAAAACACTGGAGAAAGAACGGTTTGTAAAATATCGTCAAATATTCAGTTTGCCTGGGTTTTTAAAGTGACAAGACATTCCCACTGGCACTGGGTGCCTGGAAATCAGTAACAGATTAAGGAATGACTGTCAAATACCTGAGTCTTTGGGAAAACTATTAGCTTTGGATCAGCCATAAATTAAATAGAAAAATAGCAACCGCAAGGTCCTTTTGAACCCTGCTTTGTGACAAAACTCTGGAGTAGATCTCAGAATCCCGCAAGTTGCCAGTCTTCCACATAAATCAGCCCATCCTCCCTCCCCAGGTCTTGTGGGACTGGAGCAGTTCTGGACAAATCTCCAAGTAGGATCTCTCAATCCCCCTCCACCCCCGCCCTTCTTAGAAGTGTATTCCAATATAAATCAAGACGTCAGCATGCAGGAAGTCATTGCAGATGGCTAATTTTATTCCTTCCTCCTACACTTCATATCCACTTGCTTATTTGATGCACTTCACATGTGAGATTTATATCTCCTTCTAAATTTTAAACATTGTTGAATATTGAAGGAACTGTCAGCTTAAGATCAGAAACTAGATCCCTCACCAGTCTCATTTCCACCTGGTAGCAGAGCGTGAAATAAGTCTAGAAGTAGCAAATAATCAATACCAAGACCGACACTTGCCGAGCACTTACTGTGTGCCAGGTATCGTTCCAGGTGCACTACTTCTTTGCTGAATGAATTTTGGTGCTGAGATTGTCAGCACTTCCAGCACAGAGAGCTTTTTAGAAGTGCCAACTCCCCTGCCACACTTGAGAGTTCCACAAGATTCAACATTTGAACAAGGTCTTCAGGCACTGCATATGCACACCGTAGCTCTAGAGGTACAGCTTTGTGTCATTTCATGGATACCTGACAGTAATTCTAGGAGGTAGGAACTCTTACTCCCATTTTATAGGTGAGAAAGGTGAGGCTCACAAAACTAAACAAGTTGTCCAGGTCAAGTTTACTAAACAGGTGTCAGATCAAGGATGTGAAATTCCATTTCCTCTCTCAATATATGATCCACCTTTGCTGTTCTACTATGATGAGTTAGAGCAAAATCCACTGATAGGAAAGATTCAGCTCCCAAAATACCTTAGTTCTCTAAGGTTTGAAATGTTCTGTTTATAAAGTGGCTATGGTTCAAATTCTAAAGGCATTGTCCAGTAGAATCTCTTCAAGTGTGGTTCATGTGTTCATTGAGGGAGAATGTATGGCTGTTGTTGAGGTCCTCTTTGCACCTGCCGCTAGGGCTTGATGCTTGCCCAGGAGGAATGCTGCTGAGCAGTCACAAAATTGGTCAGCAGCCCAGAGAGGGTAACTATCTGTACCAACTCAGAACTCTCAACAGCAGCGGGCATCCTGGAGGTCAACTGATTTCAGGTTACTTCGGGTAAGAAAGTATCTGTTTCTGTCTACATGGTCCTTAGGTGTGGAACATCTTGCACATCTCATGTAGGCAACACTTCCAGGTTCCTCTGGTGAAATCCACAGCCAGACTCTGCCTCCCCGCTGACATCTTTCACAACCCCGGGTGCATCCCTTCCCCCTGAGGGTACACGGGTTGGGATCTGTGCACCCCCTCAGTACGCTGGTTAGAAGGAGGTCTCCTTGACCATCTAACTTCCATTTCACACCATCCCCAAGTGGAGAATGAGCTTTAAGCTGCTGTGTGAAGTCTCTCTAATGGCTGTCCCTCTGCATTCCATCACTGGGGGTTCTTTTGCCTGACATTGCAGTGATAAATGGAAAATGCCTAACACCATTACATCAAGCACTAATGCACAGTGGGAAGTTTTTTTATTATTATTTGGAAAGAAAGAAGAGGGGAAAGGAAAGAAAATAGCAGATGGGAAAGCAATTGGATCACATCGTGGTAGGGGGTTTGCATACAGGTCTGGGTGGAAGCTACTGGAAACGTGGTGCCTGTCACACTACACTGGGGACAGGGCCCGCCTCCCTGCTTTGCTGCCTCTACACTGCAAAGGCTTTGCCAGCCTGAATTTTCAGCTTCTCCATGGTGCATGAACCATTTAGATCCATTTTACAGGCTGGCAAGCTGAGTTATGGAGCTTATTCAGATCGCTAGCAGATATCTAATTGGTCTAGGAACCAGCATGGTTTCCTCGGTGGGATTATACCTACAGCTTGCTGTCTGATTTTCAACATCTTAGTTATTTGCTCTATGCTTTTTATTCTTCATGTTTTATCTTTTCAAATTAAAGTATGCTTAGGTCATTGGACTAAGAGGGGAAAACCTGAATAACTACATTTTAATTTTCTCCTCTGTCTTCCCAGCTAGGGTAAGTTAGTTAACTTTTGTGGGTCTCAGAAACGTTTTTTGTTTGCGTGTGTGTTTGTTTTGCTTTCATTTTTGGAATAGGGATGCTTGTTAATCACTTCTTTGGTTCTGTTTGAGAGAGTTGAGGGGTAATTTAAATAAGTCATATGGAAAATTTTGTTCGATGTAAGGTCAAGTTCTACCTAAAATTCCCATAGATCCTTGTTGAGAGTGATGCACCTGTCTCTAAACAGAATGGGGCAGGTGTCTCAGTCAACAGCATCTCTTTGACGTTAGGGCCCAGATGCACTAGAGTAATAATATACACATTAAAACCCTTCAAATATGGTATAGAGAATTTAGAACTCCGAGTGGGGAAAGAGTCATAAGTCTGCCCTGAAGCCAGGGTCAAATATTGGCTCTCCTCCTAAAGCAATGGAACAATGTTTGATGAGACAGTCAAGTCCACTGCTTCCTGCTCTGTGTAGGAGCACCACTCCTACATATGTGGTGGGGCCTCCAAGGAGAAGGACAGCATTGAGCTATTGTGATTTCACAGCCTGGTTTCAGCACAGGGGCTTGGAGGTTGCTGATGAGGCTTTGCCAGGACCAGCATGCCATCCTGCAGGGTCAATGGTTAGAAGGAGTCTTGTGATAGAACCTGTCCTTTGGTGTTCTCTACTCATGGCCTAGTGGGGGATATTCCAGGAAATTCTTAGAAGGAACAATATAGTCATTTGCAATATTAAAGTTGTGCTGAAGAAGACATGGAATAATAAAGACATTTATGTGGACAGCAAAGTCTGGGACCCTTGGCTCATGGTGGGAATATTCTCTGGAGTTGATGACCAATGGCTGTCACTGCTTGGAAGATTGTTCCGGTCACTGCATGGAAGCCATCGTGGAGGGCCTGGGGTGGCCTGGGACTAAGCTCTTTCCTCTCCTCCCTTTTGTTTGGATCAGGGGTGACCCGTGTGTTCAGCCTCTTCTCAGTCTCCCTGGAGGCCCTCAGTGCCGTTCGAGTGAGCGTCATGGGTCAGTCCAGGAACAAACAGGACAGCTTCCTGTTTTCATGCTCACACATTTCTTTGTTGTTCCTATGAGTGAGAATGACAGAAATCCCATCCCAGGATGCTGGTCGGGAGGGTGGTGGCAGAGCGGCGGAGAGCAACAGGAAGCCAGGGCCTGCGCTCCTCGGCACACCTGCGGAACGCCAGCATTTCAGCTCAATGGGGCCCAATATGCAGGGCTAGAATTTCTCTGCTCCCAGCTCCTAAGAAGTTATACTGAACAACTGTGAATAAAAAACAATTAAATTTGCTAAAGGTCTGTGAAAGCAGATCTAATCTCTTTGGGGACTTGGAAAAAACAAGCAAACAAAAGAGCTGAGTTATCGATTGGTGCATTTCAGCGGCTCTTAATCTGAAATGAAATCAGCCCGGGCTGGGGCCCAAAGGCCAGAGACCCTGATATCCATTCTCCCCTTGTCGGAAGGCCCACCTGTCAGAACTCGGGCTCCCTGCTCAACGACTAAATTAGTAGGCAGGTGGCAGGGTGCGGAGAACTGCAGCCATTGGACTTTCTTGGGGGCACAAAAGGCAGAGAAAGAACTGGAATATTTTCTTAAGTGTAAAGCAGTGGAGCAAATTGAGTTCACAGGGTCAAGATTCCTCTTCTCCAAATCAACAGAAGCACCTAATCTGGCCAGCGGCGCTTCACCGCCATCCTCGTATTTCCCTTTTATGAGGTGCTGTCACTCTATTATCTTCCCCGAGTTGGTCTTTACCCCTTTGACCTTCAAGGGTGGAGGGGAGGAGGCCAGCAGAGCTGGGGGCTGGGGGCTTGCCAAGGAGGAGAAACATGTTGACCTTGAATAAACGAGGCCCGTAGCTCTCCCTGAGTCCAGACTGTGTTCGGGATGAAATGAGAGATGTCATGAGTCTCCATCAGGTGTGTCTAGTGCTCAAACCAAAGACCAGCACCTGAAGCATCAGGGTTATCAACACAGGAGAGGGAGGAGGGCATGTTTTGTATTTTTCTGTACAATCATAAGGAAGACAGCAGCATGCTCCCTAAAGCAAGTCCAGTGAAGGCCTGGGGTTTTAAAAATGTGGATTGTTAGGCCGGCGCCGTGGCTCAACAGGCTAATCCTCCACCTTGTGGCACCGGCACACCGGGTTCTAGTCCCGGTCTAGTCCCAGTTGGGGCGCCGGATTCTGTCCTGGTTGCCCCTCTTCTAGGCCAGCTCTCTGCTATGGCCTGGGAGTGCAGTGGAGGATGGCCCAAGTAGTTGGGCCCTGCACCCCATGGGAGACCAGGAGAAGCACCTGGCTCCTGGCTTCGGATCAGCGCAGTGCGCCGGCAGCAGTGCGCCAACCGTGGCAGCCATTGGAGGGTGAACCAACAGCAAAAGGAAGACCTTTCTCTCTGTCTCTCTCTCTCACTGTCCACTCTGCCTGTCAAAAATTAAAAAAAAAAATTAAAAATGTGGATTGTTAGGTATTCACTCTAGAAAGGGCTAGTAGATCATTCCAAATGCCATAAAAGTTCCGGACTTCCTGTTTTCCTTCTCAGATGCAGGGGCCAGGAAGAGGAAGTGACCATACCTGCTTATGAATGAGACCTCTGTGTGGTCCCTGGGAAACCGTGCAAAGACGGACCTCACCTGGCAGAGGAATCTGTAGATCTCCTCACTGACACCCAACAATCATGATCTCACAGCAAGCAGGGCCTTCTCCTATGGCCCCATTTTACGCTGCTTCACAGCTGGGGACCTTGCAAGCGAGTCCCCAGGTCTTCGATCATCCCGCAGTTCTCGATCCATGACAAATCAGCTTCCACCAGGACCCCCCGGTGGGAGTCAGCCATGACCGCTGACCCATCCTGTCATTCCACGTTAGATGTCATCTCGTTGAAGGGGGGCAGGATGTGCCCCCTGCTCACTGAAGCTCTTCCCAGACTTGGCCTCCAGGGCCCTGCGTTCTTCTGCTTCTTCTGCCTCTGTGGCTCCCTGCACTTCTCTGCCTGGTTCTCAGCCCGAGTTGATATCAATGCCTGCAAAGTTTTCGTCCTTGATGGTCATGCTTTTCTGTGGCCTATCTCAGTGATCTCTCTATTATCCTGTCTCCTATTCTCTCCCCCAGTGACCTAGATCCATATTTCCAGTTACCAATTAATTGATCAGACATGTGCTCCTGAGGATCCCACGGGCCTCCCAAGCGTAGTACATAGAAACCACATGCTTGAACCTTCTCCTCCTCCTCTTGCCATGACCAGGATCAGTGGCACCTTGTCCAGCTGTTGGCCCAAGCGGAACCTTTGGTCACGTCCTTCACTCTTCCCTCTGTGCACTTCCTCATTCTCTTTAAGTCCAGACCGCCTAGCTTAGTGCATGTAGGTTAAAATCTGGCCAAATCTACACTTCCAAGACTGCAAAACTTACAACAAATCCAGGCTATTCCTAGATCCATCTACAAATACCCATCGTGTCAGGCCTCTTTCCTCCAGTGCCTTATCCTACCAGACCTGCCTGGGATGATGGTTCCTTTGCAAAACCACTTCTCTTCTCCCAGGTGGAACTTGAGTTCTTACTCTTACTTACTCTTGAGTGTTCCCTGAGGACATTGCTCCTCGGTGTGCTGTGCAGTGACACATCTGTCCCAATCCCAAAACTGAGGAAAAAAAACAGAGAGAAAGCAATTCTTTAATCCTTGTATCATTCTGACTCTGGATCACAATCCCTGGCACACAGAATTTCAGCAAATCTCAGTGCAGTGACTGAATAAGTGTTTGAATGAATACTGAATTTTGCTTCTGACATAGAAAGTCATAGAGGCCTATATGGTTCTACAAAGAGTCCTCACCTGAGACCCAGGGAGATGGAGTCTGACTTCCCAGGTATTGAGAGATGGTGATGAGGACCAGTGAAAATAAATACCCCTGTTCTGTAAGCCACACAGGAGAGAGGTGGGCAAGGGAGAGGGCAGCTTCCTTAGAACAGAGTGCAAACAGCACAGTGGAGATGGTGAGAACTGGCTCTCCTCCCCCTTCCTCCTCAGCCTCAGGTTTCTATTTGTAAACAGGGATAAGATTTCTTACTCCACAAGGTGGCTGTAAAAATTCAATGAGACCCTATGTGTTTTCACAGTCATTCATGAGCCCAGATTTGGATGTTATTACTTTTTCAAGTAATCATCTGTGGTGCTGATGATAATGATGATTGTGAAAAAAAAGTATGAATAATAAAGACACAAAGTGACACAAAAATAAACAGCTGCATAAATCACTTAGGAATGTTCAAACAAATGACAACATTGGCAAGCATTAGGGCCCCTTCCGTTGCAACACTTGCAATTCCATACACGTTATCTGAACACGTCAGACTAAGGGTCTCTCGTGTGAACAAGTGATTAAGAAGTCATGTCTGTCTAGTGCCCCTGTCACAGGGCTTTCAACCTTACATGTTCATATTCAGCAGGATTTAGAAGGAAATGATCAACTGTGCCACCAACCTCTACTGAGTCCCTTGAAATAGGCGGTATTTCCCTCTGGGTGTCCCAAGCTGCTCTGGTCGCCTCCTTATCAAGGCACTGACATTGCAATTGTTGGCTGATTTCTCAGTCTGTCCCGAAGAATATGTGAATGTCTAAGCACAGGGGCTGCATCCTATGTACCGTGCACCTTGTACCTAGAGCAGCATGAAGGTGTTTGCTGTTCCTTCATTCACTGGTGACGGGCGTATGTGTGCAGTAACTCTCACCACGCTAGCTGTCCCAGTCATGTTGCTCATCGAGTCTGTGGACTACCAGGGCTCAGCTATAAGCAACCATTTAATTAAAATTCCAGTAATCGCAATAAAGCAAAAATACAACATTCTAGGAGAATTACAGGAGTCTCCAACTGTGTGTGGGTATAGTACATGCTTCGTTGAGGAAATGATATTAAAATCTAAAATATGAGGAACAGAAGTGGGTGTTTGGCATAGTGGTGAAGATGCTGCTTGGGATGCCTGCCTATCAGAGGGCCTGGATTCAAGTCCCAGCTCTGCTCTCACTTTTAGCTTCCTGCTACTGCACCCCCTGAGGGCCACAGGTGATGGTTCAAGTAGTTGCGACCCTGCCACCCACGGGGGAGATCTGTTCTGAGTTCCTACCACCCAGGTTCAGCTTGGCCCAGCTACTGCTGTGTGGGTGTTTGAGATGAGAGGCGGCAGGAATCGCCCAGATTATCAGAGAGTGGTGAACCAGAAACAGGAAGTTGCAAGGACAATTGAAACCACAAAACACCTGAAGCAAAGGCAGATGAGCTGGCTTGCTTCCTCTGCTGGCCAAGTCAACGGATGACAGAATAAGAACCGGAATCTGCAGGTTTTTCTCGTGGGCTAACCTGCACAACCCCCAGCAGTGGTCAGGAAAATGGGAAATGGAAGCAGGCCTTGAGGACAGTGGGGCAGGGATCCAGACCGATCGCCCCCAGGAAATGGTGCATCACATTCACTGGCAGTAAATGGCCCTAATGCCAGTCTGGCACCTTATCACAGCACTCAAACGCAGTGGACAGGACACAGGACAGGCCCTGTGCCCCCTGCAGTGCAAACTGCCTGTTGTTATCCATTACAAAAGTGTCCCTGCAGGCCTCAGCAGCTAAGGGCATCTCGGGCCAGGCATCCTGAATCATCTGCCTCCCCAGGATGCTGTCTCTCAGCAGGGTCCCGCAGGCTGCCACTCCCACAGGGACCCCAGACCTGTTGCTGGCTCCTAGTCAGTGTCTCCTTCCCCACTGGGCTGTCCCCCGAAGTGCCGCAGCCTCCTGCGGGCTGCAGGAGATACGCCCGGGCGATTCCTATGAGCATGATTTGCTGCCTCTCGGTGCAGAGTGTCGCAGGGACCTGCACAAATCCCTGCAGTCTTGATTATGTTTGCCTTTTGCAGTTTATCAGGGATACCTGTCTGATTTTATAGCCACCCCTCAGTCCCTCCCCTGAGCTCAGGACTGCAGGGAGTCTGGTGGGAATCACTCCATGCCAGTGTCTGCCTCTTGTTTGGGTGTCTCAAGGGCTATGGGAAGGGAGGGAAGAGAAAAAGGATGCCTGATGGGGCCTCATTCGACATTGCCAAGGCTATAGTCCTGATATTTCCTTCCTGGACAAAACACCGCCTTCCTGGACCCATCAGATGCTCACCTTTAGTTGGCTGAGAGAGTGAGCGAAAGGACAGGCAGGTAACATACAAGGAGACCGCCAAGCACATTTCCAAGATGCCAGTGTGGCTCAGCTGAGTTCCAGGTGGCCTTGAATGAGGACCCCCGTCAGTGACCTGCTCCCCAAACAAGGAGCAGGGGGAGGTACCAGGGGCCCTTGTGCTCATGAGCTAACCCCAGCCACCATGGAATGGTGCATTATCTCACTCCCATACTCACTACCTGGCTATTATCATGTATGAGACTTGGATAAAATAGCTTGTGTTTCTGTGCCCATTTCACAGGTGAGGAGCAGTCTCTCCAGGGTGCATGGAGTCTGCAGCCAAGAGTGCATCTCCTTAAGGAGCAGTCACTGGAGCTCTGTTTGTCTCCAACACCTGAATCTTCACCCCCCCCCCACTATCATATCCCACCCCTCCCACCCATACCTTCCACCCCTGAGTACACCCAAACTCTCCTGATTTGAGTGGTGAAGGGAGGCATGGAAAAAGGCATCTACCAAATGAAATTTCAAGGAAGAAATACTCTTATACTTAATGATCCTTATTTGTAGTCCTGAAACACAGTTCATGAGGACAGAGGGTTTTTTTTTTTCTTCTGCACAAACTCCTCTCTCTCTCTCTTTTTTTTTTTTTTTTTTTTTTTGACAGGCAGAGTAAGACAGTGAGAGAGAGACAGAGAGAAAGGTCTTCCTTTTTCCATTGGTTCATCCCCCAATGGCCACTGTGGCCAGCACGCTGTGGCCGGTGCACTGTGCTGATCCGAAGGCAGGAGCCAGGTTCTTCTCCTGGTCTCCCATGTGGGTGCAGGGCCCAAGGACTTGGGCCATCCTCCACTGGCCACAGCAGAGAGCTGGCCGGGAAGAGGAGCAACCGGGACAGAATCCGGCGCCCTGACCAGGACTAGAACCCTGTGTGCTGGCGCCACAGGCGGAGGGTTAGCCTATTGAGCTGGAGCACCGGCCACTATGAGGTCAAAAGGTTTTGAACCCACTTAGGATGAAATGTTCCTGACTCTGTCCAGTGTGGGTTCTCACTGCTATTAATGAGACAGCCGAGATGGGAGGGCAAAACCCTCCTCTGAGGGGAGAACACCTGGTTAGCCAAGTAAGAAAGTAGCCTTGGGAGGGGCAAGCTCATATTCCCTCCTCATTCTGTGCTTGGCCATGGGGAATGAGCCAAGACTCAACCTTCCTGGTCTCTCCAGAATATCACTGACAATCATCTCATTAAGGATTTTGATGAGTGCTGGGGGTGGGGGCGCCCTGACCCAGGACGGTGTCAGGGAGATGCTCTTTGAGGAAGTGACAGTCACTTGGAGATGACAGCTGTAAACTCTGCCTGGTTAAGTGAAGGTGATGAATTGCTCACATCCATGTAACCAGGACATATGGGATGCAGGAGAATCAGGATTAGGGTCAGAGATTTCCACCAGGCTTTAAAAAAGATGTTATTTTTCATGAACATAATTAAATAGCAATAATACTAGAAATATAATTTTAAAAAGAAAATTGGCTTTCTGCTTCTCACTCCAGAACCCCATTCCCCAAAGGCAATCATTTTTTGCTCTTGTTTATATAATTGGATATTTACCTCCAGATTTCTAACATATTCATAAAGCTCCATCTACAATTGTAGACACTCACCTACTACCCAAGAGGAAGATTTGCCATTCTTAAAGCTCCCCTGTCATATTTACATCTCCCATTTCCCCAATATGTACTTTTACATCACAGTTGTTGGTTGAATCAATAGTCAACATTCTAATTGTCAATACAATACAAAGCATACCGCATGAATGATCATTTATTTTCCCATACAATTTCCTGTTTTTCCTGGAGTGATTTATTTTTCTGTTCACGTGTGCTTATTTTCTTCAGAAGTGTTCCCACTGAGCCCTGAGTCTCTGGCCTGAGGCTATGCAGGGTTTGGATTGTGGTAGTTGTGGGGTGGACCTGGGGTCCCTTTGGGAACCCTTGGCAATGAGCTGTCACGTGGCTGCACATCAGAACATGCCTTGATACAATCACGCAGCCTCTCTTCCACATGGGATCGCTGTTTCCAGGGCTGCTTGATTCTTTGCTCTTGATTTTTCCCCATGTTTTGGAAGAGTGATCTTTCCAGTTATTTCCTGAGAAAAGTGTTGCCAACGTGCACGTTTGAGGACTATTCTCCGTCTGTCTTTACTTGTTCGTCCGGTTAGGTATAGAATTGTTACCTCTTCCTCTAGAACATTCTCACCATTCTCTAACTGCCTGGATGGCTGTTTACAAATGTGCCACTTTGATTCTTGCTTTGTTGTGTGTGATTTACATATAGTTGTTTTCCACAAGGATGTAGGCAATTCTTTTTACCCCTAGCATTTTGGAATTTCCATATGCAGATAGTTCCCAACTTACAATGTTTCAACTATGATTTTTAATTCTTCCCTGGTGCAAAAGCAATATACCTTCCGGAGACTGCACTGTGAATTTCAAATTTGGCCGTTTCCCTGGGCTAACGCTGTGCAGTAAGATGCTGTCTTGGAGCTGGGCAGCCACAGCTCCCAGTCACCCCTGCAATCACAAGGGGAAACAGACAATTCTCCGCATTGTGCTATGTTGCTGAGCTAGGGTGGTTGAGAGATGAGGGGTACTTCAGGCATTTAGATCATGGTATTTTCAAAGTATGATAGTTTAGTGGGACCCCACTATAAGTCAGAAGCATCTCTAGGTACACTGCCTTTGGATATGCCCCCTGCTGCTTTCTTGCACCATTCTCCTGCATGCCTAATGAATGCCTTTGCAATCAGTTTTCGAGACACCTTTTGCTACTTTTTTGTTGTAGTCGTTAATTGCCACCTTTGAGGCTTTTTTTCCCTCTTTTTCCTTCAATAATTTTTGCTCTGTTGCTGTGAATACCTTCTTTGGAGAAGTCTCTTTCAATCTGCTTAAATTCCTCATCTCTAGTTATGCTATCCCTCCTTCCCAAGTGGTTCACATATTTGAGCTTTTATATCAGCACTCCCTGGAGGGTTTGGGAAGACACAGCCTCCTGCCTCCTCTGCTATCCCAAGTTTCCCCTTCAGTGGTTCTGGGGTGGAATCTGTATTGCATTCGCATCACTAACAAGTTACCAGGTGATGCTGACTGCTGGTTTATGGACCACACGTTTTGAAAAACTCGCTGTTGTTGAGAATAAGCTTTCCATGCCTTCTCCCAGTAGTGGCTGGCTCCCTCACAGGAGCCTCTGTAAAACCACGGTGTCTCAAATTCAGGAGCACGTGTTGGGGGGTTGCAGCTTGAATCAGCTTCTTCTCCTGTCCAGACATTCTGGTTTTAGCTTCCCCTGCTCTGCCAAATCAGTCACCATTCATTCTTCTGCTTTCCATCCTAATTTGGCCAACATATTTCATCTACTGATATTTTCTCTCATTTTGTCTACATAGGGTGTTTTTCTTTTACTGTTATTTTAGAGGGTTATGGGGAGGAAGTAGTTCTTCAAGCCACTGTAATTAGTCATGTCAAGAATGGTTTTGACCACGAGGGACCGCCTCCCTCCCCCCATGATAAGCACAGCGCTCCCTGGCCACACATTTGGAATGAGCTGATGCTGTCCCCAACCAGAGCCCAGAGACCATGAATGTGCCATTATCCTAATCATGCAAAGCACTCTCATTTCTATTTGTGCTGAGGGAGGAATGTTTCCCTGAACCAAAATCCTAACCACATCACACACACACACACACACACACAAGAAAAAGCAGTTTGAAATTTTCTTGACTGTTTGGAAATTTTTCTAACACAACAAGCTGTTTATCCTCCTCTTTGGTTCTTATTGAATTAAGGAGGGAGAAAAGAAATCAATTCACTCTCCATATGCTGTACGGTAAAAACCAACAGTCACTAAACACTATGGAATATGTAGGGAAGAGGAAAAAAAGATAAATCCATCAACTAACAAGATAAGTACCTTGTTCCTCCATCTGTTACTGCTGTGTCCTTATCTGGGATTGGAACATGGCAGCCACGATATATCTTGTGGCAGGTATTATATTCCAAACTCATATGAATGAATTTTCATGCTAGTAACCAGCCATGATGCAGCCCAGCCACAGCTAAATTTGTCCTAAGGCGCCAAGTGTCTTTTTGCATTTGGAAGTCCATTGAATTCACAGGCAGAGAGGGGCTGGCTGCTGCTTCCAGGTGATGATATCTTGTCTCACAGCTTTTCCAGCAAGGCACTCTCTGCTGTGCAAGGGCTGGTGGTAAGGGCTTAGCTGATTACTCCTGGGAAATTGCCTCTGTCCTTACAGGAGACAGGGAGAAAGCGGAGGCCTGGAGAAAATGTAGGAGAGGGCCAGCCTATGGGTCCATCTCTAATGGATTCAATCATTGATTAGATGATTGATCAGCTGTGCCAGCCCTCAGATCACAGGGGAAAACTTCAGAATAGCGTTCAATTGGAATGACAGCCCACGCTCTTCAGCAGCCCCAATTAGACTGCAATGATTTCCTCATTCACAAACAGAGTTTATTTTGAGGGCTGAGCCTTAACTGAACACCCAGGTGCAGAAGCCGGGATGATGACATGTGGCATTGGAACCCGTGATGCTGGCATTTCTGACAAGTGCTGAACGTCTCAGGAGTTCGATGAAACTTGTTCGTATCCTTGGTCGAGATGGAAGATCACATCGTATTATGGTGATTGTGCAACTCATCTATATTATCGTTACTGCCATCATCCCTATCAACCATAGAGACCACCGCAGCAGTTGCACCATAGCGCTGGATGCACTCAGCTTCCAGCTCTTGAAGTATAGGTTACCCATGTCCATCTCTGTCCTCAGAACTTGAGAGCTTCTGATACATAGACGTACGCTGAGCTGAATGGGGTGATGAAGACTGTAGCAATCATAAATTAAGTTTATCTGGGGCCTTCATTGTGGCGTTCAGGTAAAGCCGGTGCCTGTGACATGGACATCCCATATGGGCACCAGTTCGAGTCCTGGCTGCTCTACTTCTGATTCAGCTCCCTGCTAAGGCACCTGGGAAAGCTGCGAGAGATGGTCCAAGTGTCTGGGTCCCTACATCTACATGGGAGACCCAGAAGAAGCTCCTGGGTCCTGGCTTCTGTCTGGCCCTGCCCCAGCCATTACAGCCATTTGGGAGTGAACCAGCAGATGGAAGATCTCTCTCTCTCTCTAGTTCTCCCACTCTCTCTCTCTGCAACTCTGCCTTTCAAATAAAGGAAGTAAATCTTAAAAAAAAAAAAAACTTTTTTTACTGCAGTGGTTCAGGTTAGACACAAGGAGCAACTTGATCTGTAAGAGGTAGAGCATTGGAAGAAATGAAAAGGTTGAAAGGCGCTACCAACAAAATCCGGAAACAAAATCTCATGCTATTAGGGTAGAATAAAGGGAAGCGAGAGAGGAAGTTGGTCCTCCCGATTTGCAGGTAGGATGCCAGAGTTTCTGATTGTACCATACTTGAAGAATGGAAGACCATAGGTTATTACATAAGAAAACTCTATGCTTGTCATAAACTTAGCTTGTTGTATAATTATGCCTAGGAGTCATCCAAGGCAAGCTGTCTCATAAGCAGTAAGTACAAGAGTCTAGAACTTCAGGGGGAAGTCTAGGAGGAGAGATGCACACTTGGGGACCATCGGTGCAATGGTGGAAGGCAGCCGATCTCTACAACAGCCCCTATGGATGCCTGTGTCCTTGGCGCCCTCTCCCCTGAGCATGGGCTGCCCTGATTCAGCCACTTTAATGAGTGGACCATAGCAGAAGGGAAGGAAAATCGCTTTGGAGACTATGTGATGAAAGCACTGTGGCTTCAACCTTGGGCTCTCTTTCTCAGTCCTTGCTAAATCTTTCAGTGAAGTCAGCTTCCATGTTGAGAGGCCTCTCTATGGAGAGGCAAGAAATCAAGACCAGAAAAGGAAAACCCAAACATGTGACTGAAGTTGGAAGAACGTTCCCCTGAACCCCAATCTGAGCCTTCAAATGCAACTAGTATTGGATGATGGGGAGGAGGGGCTGTAATCTCACAAGAGATCACCCAGCCAAGCTCCTTTCCTGTTCCTGACCCCGAGAAGCTACAAGAAAACAAATGTTTGTGGTACTAAGTGGCTACATCTTGGGGTAACTTATTACACAGCAATAGGTAGTTAAAATTATGAGACTATTTGAGCTCATTTAAAAAGGTGGTATTGAGAAAGAGAAATAGAACCTGATATCCACCAGTGTCTAGCAGAGGGTGGGGAACTCTTTTTCTGTCAAGGTCCATTTGGACATCTGTAACTTCATTCATGGGCCACACCAAATCATCAATTTAAAAATACACCTGCTATAGATTTTTTAATTTCAAGGCCCCACCTGCAGTCGCCTTGGGAAGGCCACATGTTCTTCACCCCGGGAAAGGAGAGACCTCAAAAATAAATACATAAAAGGAGCAAACAGGGGGAACAGAAGGAAGACACAGTAAGAGTGAAATAGGAAAACCAGGATAATTTCAGATAACAAAACCCCAACGAGTGCATTTTATGGAAAGAATGAGGGAGGATGCAATGACTATCTTAAATGTTGCATCGCAGATAGGTCTGACAATATAAGGCTTGAAAGGACCTACAAGTTTGGCTATTAGGAGGTCATGGATGATCTTACTAAGAGCAGTTTCAACAGAACGGGGAAAGTAGAAATCATGGCAGTAGACTGAGGAATGGAAGAAAGAGACCTTACACCATGTTTTGAGAAGAATGAATTGAAGAAGGAAGGAGAATTAGATGGCCAAGGAGGACATGGCATAAAATGAGGACTTTTCCCAGAGGGCTCTTGAGTGTGTCTATGGATATAATAGAGCTAGAAGGAGAGAGATGATCACTGAAAGAAAGCCACAGAGAGAGTGGGGAAAGCTGGGGTCAAGGACGCAGGTGGAGGCAGTTGACCTAAATAGGCCTCTCCATTAGCCGAGACCAGAGGGAAGAGAAGACCACGTGTGGGTTTAAATGTGTTTCCTGGAAGGAGGATGAGAAACAATGGGGTTATCTGTGACCTTGATTTTCTCCACAAAGCAAGAAGGAGGCACATAGCAAGACTCTGCTTCTCAAAGTTTGCCTCTCAACACCCCTAATGAGAGCGAAGCGTGAATGCACATCGCTCATAATCCGAAATCATAGCACAAAGCAGGCAACAGCAAGCTCAGAAATTCACATAAATTATTAATCTGTACTATCTATATTGTGATCCTTAGTATAGTCATATTTTATTATAGAATGTTTTGAATTAGTTATAATATTTATTTTTCCTCCAAAATTATTCAAATAAAATGTATGCTCCTGTGGTATGTTTATCTTGACACAATGCTCTGAAACCCTAAGGGTAGTTATAGAGCAGTCGGAGTCCCTGCCTTGAATCCTTAGCAACCATTGACATATTTGCACTTTTAGATTTTGGAGTTCATGCAGTTCTCAAGGGTTACCTGGGGACGCACTGTGTATCCATCACTTTCTCAATGACTGAGGAAAAAAAAAAGAGAATTTCCCTTTTGATGGAGGAGATGACATGAGACAGGAGAGAGGGGCAAATCTCAAGCTTGGGGCGTTATTGCCCACGCTGGGTGGATGTGGGCATCAGAGGTTAGGCTGTGACCTTGTAGGGTGCCACTGAGGAGCTGAGTCCTGTTAGCCATCAGGCCTGTGATCATCCATCCCAGAATGTGGGAGTGGGAAACAGGTGCATGGAAGTTATGGAAAAGAGGAACAATGCAAATGATAAGGAAACATTTGATGATGGGACTGGTAGATATTAACAATTCCTGCAAGATGGATTTTTGAGGACACCACATAAACTGTTATGAGCCTGAGGTTTTTTTTTTTTTTCTTCTTGACGAAGGATTGGAGAACTCAGCAAAATCCACTGTGCAGGGGCCGGCGCCATGGCTCACTTGGTTAATCCCCCGCCTGCGGCACCAGCATCCCATATGGGCGCTGGGTTCTAGTCCTGGTTGCTCCTCTTCCAGTCCAGCTCTCTGCTGTGGCCCAGGAAGGCAGTAGAGGATGGCCCAAGTGCTTGGGTCCTGCACCTGCATGGAAGACCAGGAGGAAGCACCTGGCTCCTGGCTTTGGATGGGCACAGCGCACTGGCCATAGTGGCCATCTGGGGGGTGAACCAACGGAAGGAAGACCTTTCTCTCTGTGCAGACACAGTCCCCCACTTCTCTTAGCCTGGGAAGTTTTACAGTAATTTAGCCATGTACACTCTTGACACACTGCCTATGGCTGGTTCTTTCAATACAATGGCAGACTTGAGAAACTGAGACAAAGACTTGATGGCCTGCAGAGCCCAAAATATCTGACTATTTATTAAAAAAAAAATTGCTCACCTCTGTTCTAGGTTGACCTATCTCATGAGAGAAAACTTCCAACTAATCTCTGCAGATCAACCCTGCTTATTTTTGACAGCAAATCTGAGTTTTCAAATATTCAATTTAAGGTGTTGTACTTCTCAGACGGTTCTGCAAGCCTAGTGGATGAAAGACTGGCTGGCTGACACTGGAGGAATTCCCCACCCTTCACCCCAACCCCCTCAGGTTTGGCAAGTGTGAGAGCAGGAGCCTTAATAGTTTCTGTGCTATTTGCATTCCGATAGAACTTTCTAGGTCCAGAGCAGCTCTAATTTGCGGAATTTCTATTGAGAAACAGACTTTGCATTGTCTCTATTCACACTTCCCAGCTGTTCTGCTGAATTTCACTTGTTTTTCCTTTTAGAACTTCCAAGCAAGCACGCTTGGAGTTCCATACTCAAATTCTGCTCTTTTCTCTCTGCTTTGATACTCAGTGGAGACAGTAAATAGGACCACTTAAGCGCCTTCAAGGAAAAACATTAATCCTTCACATGCAAGGGCTTACTGCTCCCCTCACACCTGGTAGTCATGCCTTCGCCTTCTCTCCCTCACCTCTGAACTCAGAGCCCTGAGAGCAAATCAGAGTGAGTACTTACAACCTGCCGTACAGCATGCGGGCCCCGCAGGCCTACTCTGAGTTCTTCTTACGTCGTAAATGATGCTGTGAAGCCCAGGGTTGTGGAGCAGGTCAACTCTAAGGGTGTGTATGTTCAGTCAATGACGATGCTATATGTTTCACGGTGGTTAATGCAGTCTGTTAGATCCAATTGGCTTCTTTGCCATACTCGGCATGCTTTGAGACCTCCATCCTTACCATTACCTAGAGTATCCCCAGGAAACATGTCACTTTTTAAGAAGATTTATTTATTTATTTGAAAGTCAGAGTTACACACAGAGAGGAGAGGCAGAGAGGGGCGGGGTTTCCATCCACTGGTTCACTCCCCAATTAGCCGCAATGGCCAGAGATGTGCCGATCCGAAGCCGGGAGCCAGGGGCTTCTTCCAGGTCTCTCACACAGGTGCAGGGGCCCAAGCAGTTGGGCCATCTACTGCTTTCCCAGGCCATAGCAGAGAGCTGGATGGGAAGTGGAGCAGCCGGGACTGGAACCATGCCCATATGGGATGCAGCTATTACCTGCTATGGCACAGCGCCAGCCCCAACATGTCACATCTTGATCAGGTCCCATTTGCTGCAGCCAACCTAGGCTGAAAGTCAGCCGTGACACTTCACAGTCAACATCTCATTGTATTCGAAGCCAAGTAGCAAATTCAAACTAAATCCACGAAGGTTAAAGTCCACTGCATAGAGGCAGCATTGAGGGTATGGAGAGTGATGTTCTGATTTTAGAAAATGGATTTGTTTGCAGCAGAGACCCAGACAGTGGCACTGACCATCTAAACCAGCCCCATCAACTGGGCTTGGGGCAGATCCCCAGCACCTACAAGCATAGAGAGGTGCAATCTTGGCTGCCTAACACGAATCCATGGTTGGTAGGGTTTTGTGGACCCACAATGCCTCTCAATAAGCACCTGCTAACAACTTAACTGCACAGTCACTCATTTTAAACCCTCCACGCTCCTAAGGCAGCTTCTGCCTTGGACTGGATTAGGGAAGCAGGAGATGGAGGAAAGGCAGGCACACGGGACAGACGGCTCTAGACTCTTGCTGCATGGCAGATGTGCCTACTGTCTGTTGGGCTCCTACTATGGGGCTCGGCTATTTCCATCTGTTGGCTACGTGGCAAGAGGGTGAACGTTTTTTACCAGAATCACAGCTGTGCTGCTCAACAAGAAACACCGGTCCAGTGAGAACCACAGCACTCTTCCCAGAGATGATTATTCGCAGGCAAAATCATTGAGAAGCGGGGCTTGAGCTTTGCTTTGGAGGAGGTGGGGACACGATGTTTCAGAGCAGAGAAGCCACGTGAGGGTGACCAGGTGCCATGAGTGTTAGACTTCCGCGAGAGGTGATATCAAACCGGGATGTCGGAAGTGCCACACCCTCCACTCCTCCCCTCAACAGACCTGCATCCTTTTTCTCTGAAGCTCTATTGTCTCTGAAGGAAAAGGCACGTGGCCCCGGCTGTGAAGGGATCCAGGTTTGCACAGGTGACATGCACGTGGCTGCATCCACTGAGCCCCTTCCTTCCGCATGCCAACCACGGAGCAGCAGACTTGCACGTGGTTTCCCACGTAGCCCACTCCTGGAGCAGGTGATACTGATAAAGACATGGGCTGAGACGGGGGAGTCAATTCTCCTTGAAGTCCCACTGACAAGTAAGAGGCAAAGGCAGGCTTCCAGCTCAGGTGGGCTCCACTCCAGGCCTCCGTTTCTACACAACTCTGCTGGGATTGCTACCGACAGGCGTTGGCAGCCATCTCTGGATGAGGCTGCGGACAGAGAGGCTGATGGGAAGCAAATGTCGCCAACTATTAGCCTGACCAAAAACATTGTCGGAGAGGAGAGGCAGAAGCAGGACCAAATAATTATTTTTTGGCTTAGACATTCTACCATTTTATAGGAGGCCTGCTAATGCTCCCCCGAATACCCTGGGTCTAATTCAGAGACAGACGCTGGAGAGTGAAGACTTGTATATGGGGACAGGACAGCTTGGTTTGGGCGTGGCCACAAGGCTGGTTGGGGCTCCCTTAGGACTCCTGATCTCCCTATAAAAACAAAGCTTAGATGAACGAGCTCCTCGGTCTGTGTTTCCTGGGCAGGCACTGCAGTTGGTCATTTCCTCTGTTCAGAGTTCAGGCACCGATCCTTGAAATAAAGAGGCCTCCCTTCCCCATGGTTCCCCCTTGGGCCCTGATGGATTCTAGTTGTCTCTTTGGAGGCTCTCAACTCCCCGCTCTAATTTCAATTACAGCGCGCTCTGTGGCGGAGCAGGCCGGGCTGAAGAATCAATTCCTAATCCCCACATTAGCGCTGATTCATCTCTTTCCTCGGCTCCACCATCAGCAGCTCTTGGGGGAGGCGGGAGCGGGAATCGAGCAATCTTTCAGAAGAATAAATACGGTTTGTTTGTATTTGTGTTTGCTTCCATGCCGACTTCGGATTGCATCCCGCGCCGTGACACCAACAATTATTATTAATTCCCTCTCTCCCCTCCCCAGTCTGCTCGCCCATTCCTGCTGCCGCAAAGACGAGATGATGGATAATGTTCGATGTGGTAATTGGATGAGCTGTGGGAAGGGAAAGGAGAGGAGAGACAGATGTTTCATTATGAGATGCGCATCTCCGTTCGGGCCTCCAGAGCAGAGGCCTAAGGCGAAGCCGCTCGGAGCCGGACGGGCGGGGGAGTCCCTGTTGGTGCACTGCAGGCCTGGCCTACTTCAGTGTCTCTGTTTGCTCATTCTCCTTGTACTTCTGTGTCTTGGGTTTTCCACCCATTTCTTGCAAATGCTATAAAGCAAATAAGATAGATCCTGGAAAGCTGGGCGGCCCTGGTTCTGAGACAGTAGCTTCTGGCCCTGCGGCATGGTGGGCCCGTGCCTGGGACAGTGTTTGCAGCCAGACTGCTGTGCACGCCCTGTGCTGGGGCATGCCTCTCCTGCCTGCAGCATCACAGAGCTCGGTGCTTCCCCCTGGAGCGGCAGAGGCTGGTCTTTACTCGGCAACTGGCTCAGATGATGGCTCCCGGCTCAGGCTGTCTTTGCCCTGTCCAGCCTCTGAGAGGGGTGGTGGAGCAATTTTTACAGCTGCATCATCTTCTCCTCTTGCTGGTGTCCAGGTTCTCCATGCTGTGGTCTGCTCTCCCCTCTCCGCCACACTGGCCCTTCCTCACTTCTGTCCCTGCCCCGCAGATACCAGCTCCCAGTCTGATGCAAGGAGCAGCCCCATCCCTGGACTCTGCACCTGCACACAGGATGTGGGGCCTCCCAGCCCCTCCTGGTGTGGTATTTCCCAGGATGAGCTGTGCAAATCTAAAGCCCACAGGGAAGCCAGACTCTGCCCTCCCTGGGGACCTATCAGGCCATCAGGTGCTCACAAGAGCTCTCACTCACTGAAACCTGGAGAGGCTGCCATACTCAGTGTCTCCAGGAAGACTCTCTGCTTGTGGGTCAGGCCCGGGGTCCCCTTACACCAAAGCTGAGACCCCTGTCCCTGGGGTATACTCTTCAGGCTGCAGTAAGGAGAGTGGGAACAGGTCTCCAGGGCCTCTAACTGTAGCCCCTTCCTCCAGGGCTGGGAGCTCTCCTAACCCCCCACCACTCCCACCAGAGGGGCAACCACCAGCAAACAGATCGATCATGTCAGTGGCCCAGAAGACCCAGAACAAGATCATTGCCTGTTAATGACCTCCAACCATAGCTGGAGAGGGCCCCATCAGAGCTGGGGGCATAGCTGCCAAAGTGATGCTGGGAGTCTCACTGGGTGTGTCTCCATAGCCCCTGCTTCTGCCTGGGAAGAGGCTTTTGTTGGTCCACCAAGGGCCCTCTAGGGGACAGCAGTGAAGGCCTGTGCCAGCACAGGGTGGGATGCTATGGTGAAGAAACAGCGTTTGGAGAACAAAGGGCGCTGTGCTCCCAGGGCAGAGGAAGGCGGGCTGGCAGGTCTCCGGGCACGCTGAGCTATAAATCGGCACGTTCAGATGAGGTGCTTACATTTACTTTGTTCTCATCAGCACGGACACTAAGGCTGGTAATGGCGCTGCCGTGCACTTACTCATGCATGAGATTAGCAGCGGAGATGGACAGCCAGGGAGCTGCCGGAGACCAGCCGAGCACAGGTGCGGGGACTGAGGGTGACCAGACTCGGCCACTCAGTCGCATGGACTCCTGCAGGGGTGAAGAGATGGGGCTGATGGTCTGCATTTATAGACAGGGAAGGAGCTCCTTGTTCAGGTGGGGAGCACCTTGAAGGGACTCATCTGGGGTGCACCGGGAACTGGTAGCAATGGTCGGCTGGGCCACCCTGGGTTGTCTTGCCTGCAGAGGGATGATCTGCACCTGTCCACAGTCTGCACATCCAGGTGGCAGCTCCAGCATCACCCAGACCCGTGCCTCTATCATCTTTCTCATCAAACCCTCTGCCTTCTCCTAATTAACTTGCTCTCACTCCGTCCTTGTGATAATTTCTGCCAGCTGGTCCTTCAGAGGAGTGTGTGTGTATGTGTGTGTGTGTGTGTGTGTCCCCAGGAGCACGGGGGCCGCAGGTGTGCTAGCTGAGCTTGTTCTGCCCACAGGGGACTGGAACGTCCTTGGAAGCCCTGCTCACGGTACCAGTAGGCGCTGCGTGTGGTAGAGCCTGTCCTGACACACGGGCCACTCTGTCAAACCACTTTGGGGACCAGAAGCAGACTGGGTGAGGGACACTGGCCTCCTTGCCCTGACGATTCCAGGTAGAAGCCGAAGTAGCAGTGGAATTGGGGACCTGGGCTCTGAGATTCCCAGAACATGCTTTTGCTAAAGGCCAAGGTCACGGTCATGGCCCCTATCTGGGACCTAGCTACAATGGCCCCTGTCTGGGACCAAAACCAAGAGCCAGGAAGTCAGACTGAGTCTTTTACATGGAAGGTAGGGACCCAACTATTTGAGCCATCACCGCTATCTCCCAGGGTCTGCATTAGAAGGAAACTGGAATTAGAAGTGGGAGCTTGGATTCAAACTCAGCTTAACCACCAGGCCAAATACCGACCCCTAATTTCAGTTTTGACCATGGATAGCACTTTGGATTAGTGGTTCTTGAGTATTTCGAAAAGTTCTTGGAAACTAGACTCAAAAATAATTTATTTTGGTGAAAAAATTGAAATTGATGCCTAGTTATTTTCATGCTACATGTTCTCCATGAACTTTTTAAAGACCTCTCATAGAGACTGTAACCAATGCTTGGGATGTCTGCATCGTGGATTCAAAGAGCCTGGTTTGAGTCTGAGCTCTTCGGCTTCCAATCCAGCTTCCTGCTAATGCGAACCCTGGGAGGCAATAGATGATGGCTCAAGTACTTGGGTCCCTTCCCTCGCCTGGGAGACCGTGGCTGAGTTCCAGGCTCCTGACTTCAGGCTGGCCCAACTCTTGAGTGTTTTAGGCATTTGGGGAGTGAACTTGTGTATGGAAGATCTCTGTCTCCCTGCCTTGCAAACAAAATGAGAATAGATAAAATATTAAAAAAGAAAAAAAAATCCATGCAGGGAAAGAAAAACCAAGAAGCAACTCACACATATTTTGTTAGCAGCATTTATTGGGTGCTGACTGTATGCCTAAATCCAAGTGGAACTGGGAGTGACACATCCTGAGCTTGCAATATACATAGGGAAGCCAAGCAGAGGCACAAGAAGGGAATGTATGCATGAGTGTTTTCATTGGATATTGTTAAGGAACACATTACTTGGTACAGATAATTAGGGATGAAGATAGCATGACATCAGGTGCTAATTATACAGCACAGAAAATAATACAAAGGGACTAAGAAGAGGGCAAAACCACTGTGTCTGATGTCTCCAGGAAGGCTCTGCATTGGCTGTGGGCTTGGGCTGCAGCAACAGGCCCATGTGGGATGGGCATGGGCATAGGGAAGCCCTGTCCAGAGGACTCTTGTGGAAGACCCAGAACTATGTATGTGTGTTGTGGTCTTTTTAGAGACAAGTGCAGCTGGAACCACAGGCGTTTGGAGTGAGGAGCCTAGAGTCCATGTCTTCTGAGAGAATGGCTCTGAGGTGCTGGCAGACAGAAGCTGGTGGTGATGGAGCCCCTGTCAGTGTGTGACCCAGGGGCTCCTATGGTCATGTGGTTTTTGCAGGCCTGAGTCTGACAGTGGCAAGTGTGAAAGATGCCATGAGGAGAGACAGGGGCCATGTGGGTGTCTGACCAGGAGGTCCTTGGCTCCAATGACCATGGCAATAGCAGGAAGATGTGGGGGGTGTGGGAGCTTTAGCACATCCAGAAGGGTAGCCAGTGGAGCTCTAGGCCCTCACTGAAGATGACTTCTGTTCCTGTGGTATATGAGCTGACCAGTCCCCTCCTTGTGCCCTTGGCATCCTCTCCCCACCCAGCTGGAGATAACGCAGGCTCCTGGATTTGCACTTGGAGTAATGCCTCATTGAGAAGGGATGGTGATGGGGCAAGGTGGGCTCGATACTGTTTTATTGCCATAAAAGTCTTCTGAGTGTTGGGAGTTTTCTGTGTTTAATGGGCTGAGAAATGGAAACGCAGTCAGTCGACAGAAGCTAGACTCCAAGCCCGTTTCATTGTCCAGTGCCTTGGGCCAAGCTCATTCTCAGAACATAGAACACACTCTTCACTCCTGCCATGGTCTCTCGGGGGGTCTCAGGTGTGGAGGCCCCTTGCTTTGAAGGCATCCTCCTCTTAAAACTTGAGCAAAGAGTCCCCCTGGCTGGAGCCTTGACTCTTAGGTCAAGGCTGCTTATTTCTAGTGTGTGCTGAATTAAATTGGGCCAGTTGAAAGCTGTGTGACCCCAGTGGCTTGTTCTCATTTGCAGAATGGGCTTGGAATACCTTTCATGCAACCCTGTCAAGCTACAGGAGGGCATGTGAGACTACCACTTGCACGGTTGGGGCCCCATAAGGACGGCCGCTACTCACTGACATGTGTGTTTTCTCTGTTGAAGATTTCAGGGCTTTTGCATGGCCCCAGAGCTGGTTCTGGCCATTGGTACAAGCTCAGCTCCTCAAAGGTTCCTGAGTGTGCTCACATTCTCTTCCTGTAGCGCAGATGTCTTGGGGTGACTGAGAATTTAGAGAACAAAGCCATTCCTGTCCCTAAGTCGCCCTCTGGGGCTGGACCATTGTCACTGTCCTGGGTAATAAACACCAGAGAACCCTGGTTTCTCTTCACTCAGGGGCCAGCTCTCCCATGACCATGTTTCCACGAATCTGGAGCCAGTGATGTTTTCTGGATCTCCCAGTCTCCCTTCACACCCACACAAGCCCCTCAGGACCACTGGGCAAGGATGAGAAGTCAGATGCTCTGCTCTCAACTGCCATAGGCAGAGGAGGATTCCCCAGATTCACACAGACAGCAGAGAGTTTTGGAGACCTGAACATAGGACAGTGGAAAAGAAACACCTTCTAAAGTGAGCCTCAGCCCATCCCCAGTGCCTTCTATAGCAAAGTGAGCTTCAGCCCACCCCCTAGCAAAGTGAGCCTCAGCCTGTCCCCTAGCAAAGTGAGCTTCAGCCTGTCCCCATTGTGGCTTCAGAGAGACCCCCTGTGATGCCTATCAATAAAGATGAGTAACTGAAACCTTCTCGCCTGTAGGAGGCTGGAGGATCCTAATTGGTGCTGACAATGCTACCTACACACCAGGGTGCAAGGATTATTTCCTGCACACTGAGGACTGACTCCGTCTCTAGAAATAAAAAAAGAGAGAGACAGAGAGATGAGTACCAGGGGAAGAGGAGCTGTACCCACGAGAGGCAAACAAAAGGAGAAGAGCTTCTCTAGGGAAGAGCAGCCCACAGGGGCCTTGTGCAACAGTCACCTTTTGGGTGTGAGGGGAGCTGGTGTGCTGGCATAGGGTCACTCTATTCAGCTGCTGTAACTGAACACTTAGACCAGGCAGCCTAGAGGAATTCATCCTTCACAGCTCTGCAGGTTAAGTCCAAGGCCAAGGTGCTGACAGACTTGGTGTCTGTCTGGTGCCTTTTTTGCTGTGTCCTCACATGGCAGAGGAGCAAGACTTATCTTCATGGCAGAATCCCCTTCTGCAGGTCCACCTTGTGATGCCATTGCACTGGGGACTAGGCTCCAACCTAGGAAATTGGAGCAGGCCCCAGCACGTAGCACATGCTTGCTAAATGACAGGAAGTGGCTCAAATTTTATATTGCCAGCTTCCGGGTCCATATTGAGAGCACGGGACTTTTTCCATCATCAACATCTGCCCAGCAGATTTCCTCCTGAAGAGGGCAGCATAGTTCCTCTAGCGCCCATGTGGCCCCTGCTCGCTCACTAGTGTGCAAGTGTGGCCCTCCCCCTTGGTGGCGGGCTTGGGCATCAGAGGGTGGAGGCTTCAAGGTTCCTGATGGGGACACTGGGATGCACAAGCTGGGCTGATAAAGCTGTCTCCTCTTCTCCCTTCCAGCCTGAGTGCACTGGGTGGCATGTCTTAACTTCCACTCAGGTGTCATCTCCCAGTATGTTTTCTTTCTTAGACATTTTACATCCAGACACCCCTCAGCTGGCTTGTTCTCTTTTTCTCTCTTCCAAACACAGCCTTTCCTTTTTTTACTCACCCTTGTCTCTAAAAGGCCACGTGCAGCTGTCCCCTAACACACCTCCTCCCTCTCTGGGTCCAAGGATCAGACTCCAACCCGTGGCTGCTTCCAGTTTCTTTGCAGCATTACATCCATGGCCAGGCATTTTGTTGGCCAAGGCGGGGGGGAGAAGCCGAGAGCTTATATCCATCTGAGATAGCACACAAGTTGCAGGTGCTATAAATTTGAGGAAGCTGTCTGCATGGGCAGTGTGTGTGCACAGAGAGGTGCGGACAGGGGGTGGGAAACAGCGAGGTATGGGGCCGGATGGAGACTTAGAAATTAATGACACCCGCAGCGAGCTCCACATCCTGATTCAGTACGAAGCTGGGACCACGGAGGAAAGAAGAATCACCTGGATACAGGTCCTGTGTTTGGCATAGTTTAAATAATTTTAAATGAAACTGTCAGCCTTAAGCTCTGAAATGTGCCTCCAGGAAAAGATAAACACAGAGAGGAAAAGAGAAAGAGGGGGGGAACTGAAAGGTAGGGGGAAGACATCACAATCTTTAATATTTTTAATCAGCCTGTCTTCCCCAAACAGGAAACATTGTTGCTGATACCCTTGCAGACTATAAATTTTCTGATTTCGTGTGTGTTCTCTTCAATGCAAGCAGGAGAGTTCCATTTCAGAGGCTCAGCGAGACTTTAAAAAAAAAATCTCCGCTCCGCAGCTGCTGGGCCAGTGAAAGCATCAGGTGCTGTCAATGGGCAGCTCAGTAATTGACCTGAAATCTGCCAATGTAATGCAGCAGCTGCAGCCGGGGCCCCTGGGCACGCAAGGCTTGGCCACACACTGGGAGGCAGGGAGGTGCTGCAGGCAAGGCAGACTCAGAGCCAGCCTAGCCTGGAGGCTGTGCAGCCCTCTGAAGCCTGCGGGCCTCAAGCATCCCCAGGAGCCGGCTGCTGGTGGAATTCCTGTGGTCACAGACCACTTAGTTCAGGATCAGAAAGGAAGAGAACCAGGCATCAGGTTAGGAACTGTTCCACGGGAGTGATTTGGCCCCTTGAAGGAGGGAAAGAGCCCCAGATGAATAGAGGGAGGGTCTCAGAAAGCTTGGACAGGGTGGGGGTTAGCAATGGTCCTCAAAGTCAAATAGAGCTTTGCTTAAGTTCAGGCTCAAATGGAGGACTGAGCCCAGGGCTGGAGAGAGGAGCTATCTGGTGGCTCCAGAGCTGATAGGCCTGAACTCTGCAGACAGGCAGCCTGAGGTGGACCGGGAGGCTGGAGGCACCAGCAAGAAGTGGCTCACTTTGCAAGGTGCTGGACACAACTCCACTTGGCATATTGCCTCTGCTTTGGGAGCTGAGCTGGGGCTTCCTCCTGCCCTCCATCCTCATCTCCTCTACCCAAGCCAAGCACCCATCATGGCTGCCACCATGGACAGGTCCAGGACAGCTGGACATTCAGCTCAGCTCCAAGGGAAATGGGGCTGAGACGGGGAAGGGAACACAGTATTCTGAGTAATGTTCAGTCGGAACCAAAGAGCTTCTCTGCCTATGGGGAAAATCCTGACTAGTTGTAAGGGCTTTGGGGTGATTATATGTTGAATTGGGGTTCAAATCAATGACTCTTGCACACGAGATGTCTTCAAAGAGCTTATGAAAAATAAGTGTTATGGAAAAGCTGTATATGGATTTCAAATTCCTTTGCACCAAAATAAAGTTATGCTTCAGTTCCATTTTCCCCTGAACTTTAAGGCTTACCGTTGATGAGTTGTTTCTTTTCAAACAGACCTCTGCTCCAGCTAAATGGGTTCTTGGCTGAACCTTGGCTTTCTGTGGTGTCCTGCCTCTGTGAGTATGTGTAGACACCACACTAGAAAGCGCTCTTCACTCATTCAGAGCAACATGACAGGTGTTATGCTGCATGATGGAGGTCCAGTAATATGTAAGACGTCGTTTTCAAGGAGAGCAACAAAATGGACTTGTAACTTGTCACGGATCATTAATTCATTGAGCACTAATTGGGCATCCTCTTCACGCCATGAGGATGTTCTAGGTGTTGGGGACCTAGTGGTGAACATTGACAGAGCCAGGATCCTCCAAGGATCTAAGTGAACAAAGAAGACAAGACAACTGCGATGAGGAAAAATAAGGAAGGCTGAGTCAGAAAATGCAAGGTGTAATTCTTTAGATAAAGTGGCCAGGGGGTAGCTTCTCAAATAAGGTAATGTTGGAGCAGACATGTCAGAAAGTGAGCGCATGCAGAGGGCTGTGGAGGAGATACATTCCATGCAGTAGGGGCTCACATGCACAAAGGTCCTGAGGTAGAGCATAAGCTGTGGGGCTCAAGGGGTTAAAGAGGAATGAGGGAACAGAAAACAGCAGACCCAGCCAGAAAGAGAGGAAGGGCCAGACCATGCAGGACTACTTAGACAGTGCCAATGCATTTTACTATGGTAGAGATAGGAAGTAGATAGATGGCTGTGAATGAAGTTGGTAGTGAATGGAAACAAAAAACAGAAGTGGAGGCTGCCATTTCAGACAGCCAAACAGATGCGGGGTTCAAAAGATGGAGTACAAGGTGGCTCCAAGTTTTTTATCAGAAGTTTGGGAAGGTGTGGCTTCCTTCTCTTGAAATGAGGACAACAGAGGAAGGAGGAGATGGGCAGGAAATGGGAGCCGATTCTGGTGGGTCCTGGAAATTAAAGGTGCCTATAGTTTGGCAAAGTGGAGACGGGAGGTGAGTGTTTGCACCTGGACTTCAAGTTCAGCCAGAGGCCTGGACTGATGGTTTTATAATCACTGGTGCAATGGACTGAATGTTTGTGTTCTCCCATTCCTATGTGGAAATCCTCACCCCATTGCTGTGATAGTATCGGGAGGTGGGACCTCTGGGAGATGATGAGGTCATGAGGAGGGAGCCTCATGCGTGGGATTCGTGTCCTTAGGAAGCAGAACCCAGAGAGCCCTGTCTTCCTCTGTAAGGGTACAAGAAAGCGAGCAGCAGCCACGTGTGCTGATCTGACAATTTCTGGTTTCCAGCCCCCAGCACCGTGAAAAATACAGTTCTGTTGTTTGTAACCCACCCAGCCCTTAGTATTCTGTTACAGCAGCCCTGATTGATTGACCAAGGCATCTGTATATGAAATTCAGTTATTTGAGTTTGGATCACATAAGGACTGAGTATGGGTACAAAAATGAAGAGGTTTGAGCATCAGACCCTGAGTTAGTCCAACACTCAGTGGAGAAGGCAGAGCCACAGGGCAGGATGAAGCAGAAGGAGTGGCTTCCTGTGAGAGGTCAAGTGGGCAAGCATTGTTGGCACGTAGGGGGAAGCCTAGAACTGGAATGAGACCCCTGGACATGAATGCGGCCAGGCCACCAAGAGCCTGACCACAGCTTCTCTGGTGGGGGTAGAGGCATACTTAAAGGGGAGCCCCACAGGGGGAGTATTTAGAGGGCACACAGGAGAATGGGGAACTCTTTGCTTGACCTGTGCCTAGCAAACTCCAAACCATCCCAAAGATCATCTGCTCCATGGATCTGCCCTCACCCCCCTTCCCCTCTTGTCATCCCCTACTTAATCAGACTGATTCCCTTTCTCTTCCCAACGCGCCTTAGGGTACATATGACACTGCACCTGTTGCCGGCTGCTGCTGTTTCTGTTGTAACATTGTAAGCAACATAAGCTGCACTACCTGTTACTCACATTTGTATCCAGGACCTCTAGGACCTGACACATGGCCTGCAGCAGTTCAGCCCCTCTGTAAAGTGTTTGCAGAATTTGATTTTGAGAGTTGTCACGAAACTCAGGCCACCCATTCATTCCCAGGGCTGTCTAAACTGAGCTGTCAAACCCTGGAGCGGTGCTTCTGAAAGCTCACTGCATATCGAGTCACCTGGGGACTGAGTAACCACAGGTCTCTGGGCCCCACCCCATTGTTTCTGATTCAGTAGGTCTGGAGTAGCTCAAGAATTTGCATTTCTAACAAGCTCCCAATTAGTACTGCAGCTTCTAGATCACACTTAGAGAAGCACTGCCCTGGAGCTGCACCGTGCCCCTTCTTTTCAGCATGCCTGTTATTTGTCTCCCCTGGAGAAGCTGGCTCCCGGTTCTGTGCGTAAAAGGCATCTGGCCTGACTGCATGGGAGAATGCAAATGCTGTTCAAATGCCAGCTTGGTGCCACGCAGGAGCCTCCCTCCTGGTGCAGGGGCAAGCAGCTGTGCCACCATCAGAGAGCAGGACAGACAATGGCGCTCCAACCTGCTGAGACCGGGGACCACGGGCCTTTTGCACTCAGCGGCAGAAGTGCCAAATAAACAAGTCCAAGTCCCTCTCATCCCTTTCTCTATAGTTTCATCATCTGGATTCTAAATGTGCTTGGTGACTCCCTAAGATTTTTTTTAAACCTGTCTTACAGAGTTGTTCATTGCACATCTCTGAAATGAGGTGTGTGAAATTCTCTCTAAGCTTGTTGAGAAATATTCTAAATATTCCTTCTGAATATTCAAAATTTTAACTTTTATGTACTACCTGCTTTTAGGGAAAAACATGTAAGGAGAAGAGAACTATTAATAGGATGATTACAAGCACTTGAAAAGGAAAACGGCGCTTACTAGCAGGAGGCATCAGTTCACCATGGCTGAACGTTATTAGTTCAACCTCACTTTCTTGTATACCTAGTTCCTCAGGGAGAAATTTGGTATAAATTGCCCTTTTTTAAAAAGATTTATTTATTTATTGGATAGGCAGAGTTTCAGAGAGGCTGAAGCAGAGAGAGAGAGAAAGAGAGAGAAAGAGAGAGAGAGGAGAGAGGTCAGTCTTCCAGCTGCTGGATCACTCCCCAGATGGCCACAATGGCCAGAGCTGTTCCAATGCGAAGCCAGGAGCTTCTTCTGGGTCTCCCATGCTGGTGCAGGGACCCAAGGACTTAGGCCATCTTCTACTGCGTTCCCAGGCCACAGCAGAGAGCTGGATCCAAAGTGGAGCAGCCGGGACTTGAACCGATGCCCATGTGGCATAGCTTTACCCACTATGCCACAGAGCCGGCCCCTAGATTGCCCTTCAAACATGATCATTCTTCCTAGGTGGTAGATGGGTTTGTACCTATTGGAATGACAATTCTCGCAGTGTTCTGAGTCACAGATCCAAGTCAACCAACAGGAAGGTTTCATTTTCCACCTACTCTGTTTAACATCCTTATCAGAGTACAGGTGTAGAGATGCTGAAGGCACGCAGATCGCAAGCTAGAACGGGAGTTAATCATCAACATGGCAGACTTGGGCTTTGAAGGATCTTGACAAGCTCAGCAAGTGGGCCAGATTTTTTACAAAAAAAAAAAAAAAGCAATTGTGTCAAAGCACTGAATAGGAACAAGGCGCAGGAGCAGAACTTACAAAAATGGTTAAGGATTTTATTTGCTAGAAAGCATATGGTGTTGTTAGTGCAACGCAACTTCCGCAAAAATTGATGTATGGGCCTGTGTTAATGGATCCGCAGTGTCCAGGACAAACGGCCTTTGCAGCATTATAAGAGGCAAACAGAATCCTTTCCTGAGTGACCCCGATGATGATGAATACACTGGATAATGTGTCTTATGATGAGAGCTGGGAACTGAGCTTGCAGCCTGAGAGAGGACTGAAGAGTTCATGTGCTGGAGCTGGCACTGTGGTGTAACAGGTTAAAGCCCTGGCCTGCAGTGCTGGCATCCCATATGGACGCCGATTGAGTCCCGGCTGCTCCACTTCCAATGCAGCTCTCTGCTATGGCCTGGGACAGCAGGAGCAGGCTGTACCCTCATGGGAGACTCAGAGGAAGCTCCTGGTTTCTGGCGCAGCTCTGGCCATTGCAGCCAAGTGGGGGAATAAGCCAGCAGATGGGAGACCTCTCTCTCTTTCTCTCTGGCTCTACCTCTCTCTGTAACTCTTTCAAATAAATAAATAAATCTTTAAAAAAAAAAAAAAAAAGAGTCACCTGCAAAGCTACTTAAGAATTTGTGGGAAATGGAATTAGAAGGTAAGTTATGGTGTTGCAAAAATATTTGAAATACTTGTCTAAGAGGGGAGGGTCTTCAAAAAGCTCATGAAAATGTAAATATTATGAAAAAAATTGCATGGATTTTAGAAAAATCGCTGACCAAACTAAACTTCTCTTTGGATTTTATTTTTCCATGAATTTTTTGAAGTCCACTTGTGTTTTGAAATCTCCCATGTAAATTCCACTTTGAATGGCCTCAAAGGTCAAAAGTAAGGTCAATGGATGAAGTAATGGGGTTCTTAGATTTTGGCTTATTATCAGGAATATTTTTTTAATATTCATAATTGCCTATGGGTGAAATAATGGCCCAAATAATGAAATCAGTGATGACAATGAAGTTATCAAAAATTGTAATAATTCATGATGTTTTACAAAGCACATCTGAACACAATGCTTGATTCACCGGTGATCGGGAGAGTGTGTGAGATCCGTGAGGACATTCAGCCATTGGCTGAGCAATGATGTTGCAGAGAGATTCAATTATCAGATAAGAGGTTGAACAAGACGGCCTTATAGTATGAAAATAAAGTGACTGTGATTTTTTTAAGCTTGTAAATACAAAGAACTGTCAGTAGAAACTATTGTTATTCTCCAAATATTTTAGATCAGTGTCTCCTGATGGGGAAATTGCCATCCTTCTACATGAAGGATGGCCCATGAGCCAGACTTTGAGTGTACCTATGGGTCTGAGGTGCTATTGTGCTTTATGCTTTACTGTGTACACACAACGTAGTGGATGTTTATAAGCAATTCTGTGCCAACACGACGTGGGCTGTACAGTGCATTACCTTTCCAGCTTCCTTTTTGTGATACAGTAGAACCTCTACTACTCAATCAACAGACTGGATGAATTGGAGATAGGCACACCTTAGGAAAGCATTGTATCCTTGTCCCTTCTGTGTCTGTGTACTGCTTGGCACCATTCCGTGTGCAGGTATTTTTAGTTGAGGAGCAGAATTAGAAAACGACTAATGATGTAACTCTGTGGAACTGGACTGAAGTGATGTGAGAGACAATATGTGGCATCTAGGAGTTGAACTCACAAAAAGTGGACAGTGGAATAGAAGTGCCCAGGAGTCAGCGGGGTGGGGGACAGTGGAATATGTCACTCCAAAGGTGCATGCTTACAATAAGAATTTGAGTAAGTTCTGAAGACTTAATGTACAGCAGGGTGGCATAGCGAATAATTACATGTGTACTTGGAGTGCATTAACAGAGTAGACCTTAACTGTTTTCACCACAATACAATGGTAACTGTGAGTCATGAGTTGATTGTGGTAATATAAATTAATATTAAAACATCACATGATACATCTTTTAAAAAAAGATTTATATATTTATATGAAAGTCAGAGTTGCAGAGAGAAGGAGATCAGAGAGAGAGAGTCTTCCATCCACTGGTTCACTTGCCAATTGGCCGCAATGGCTGGAGCTACACCGATCTGAAGCCATAAGCCAAGAGCTTCTTCCGGGTCTCCCACGTGGGTTCAGGGTCCCAAGGACTTGGGCCATCTTCTACTGCTTTGCCAGGCCATAGCAGAGAGCTGCATTGGAAGTGGAGCAGCCAGGACTCAAACCGGCGCCCATATGGGATGCCAGCACTGCAGGTGGCAGCTTTATCCACTACACCCCAGCACTGGCCCCAGTATATCCTGAATAGACACAATTTTGTTTGCCAGTTGTCCCTTAATAAAGCTGAAAAAATGATAGATCTAACGGGGGAGGGGTGTCAAGATTTACACACCCTTCCTGCCTTACACCCCAGCAAACCCAGGAGAAATGAAAACATAGATTCATGCAGAAACTTGCCTACAAATATTTAGAGCAACTTTGCTTGTTATGTTCAAAACCGGCAAAGAACCTAAATGTGCTTCATCTGCTGAGTGGATAAAAGGCTGAGCCACGTCATCCAACGGAAGGTTGCTCAGCAGTAAAAGGGAAGGGGCAGCCGGGCCAGTGTGTGTTTGGCCTCTTGGTTGAAGTGGCTGCATCCCACAACAGAAGGCTTGGGTTTCAGTCCCGGATTCTGCTCCTGACTCCAACTTCCTGCCAGAGATTGGGTGCCTCCCACACCTGTGGGAGATCCTGATTGCATTTCAACCCCTGGCTTCAGCTCAGCCCAGGCATAGCCATTGTGGGTATTTGGGAATGAACCAGGGAGCCTCTCTACTCTCTCTCTCTCTTTCCCCCTCACTCTCTCTTTCTCCCTCTCTCTCTCTCACCTTTCAAGTTAATGAATTCATTTTATATATTGTTTTAAAGAAATGGCTGCCACGCCTCTAATGCAGACCTAAAACTACATACTGTGTGATTCCATGTATAGGACTTTCTGGAAAAAGCACAGCTCTAATGGCAGAAAGCAGGTCAGGCACTGGAGCTGGAGCGAGGATGGACCACAGGTTGGCACCAGGGACTTTCTGGGGGAAGAGAATGCCCTGTATCTGGATTATGCAAGAGGTTACATAACTGCACGTTTACCCAAACATCCAGAACTGTAGGCTAAAAATAGTGGATTTCACTGGTTGAAAATCACACCTTTGAAAAATCAGACAACAAGGATGGCATAGAGAGGTGATCGAGGGCTGGATCAGCCTTGGGAGGAGGTGAGGTAGGAGATGGGAGCCAGGCTCAGCCCTGGGAGGCCTTGGTGTTTGTCGTTTCTATCCTGCTTCTCCCAGCTGAGTCCCCTCTTCCTCACATCAGAGCTTGTTATTGTTACTGCTATTATTCCAGCCAAAAGAAATTCTATTGTATTTGCATGGTTCCCTTTCTTCCCTTTCCATGACATTAGGGAGGGAAACACCAAGGAGATCCTGTCCCCTTCTAGGCATGGGGCAGGGACTTCTGGGAAGGACTGGCCGGCAAAACCACAGTGTCTCTAGAGCAGGCCTGCCCTTGCCTCGGGCACACAGACAATAGAAAAGGACACCTTGAATCACAAAAGGCCTCTTGCCAGCCCCTGAACAAGACCACGGGAAGAAGAGGACTTGGACTATGCTTTGAGGGTTTTAGAGCAGCTTTCTTTTCATCCTCTTGACATCAAATACAGAAGTAGCCAGCCAGGATTTCCGTGAACAGGGTCCTTGTGAAGGGTTTGTCCTGAGGTCAGTGATCCACCACTCTGAACCTCAGCCTTGTCTTCCGGACACAGGATAAAAAGATGACAAGATGCCTGAGGTCCTTTCCCACAGTCCTCCTCCTCCTCCCTTAGGGAGGAGCCACCAGTGCTCTTGATTCATGGGGCCCTGGCATCTCTTTGAATGAGGCCAGCAGGTGCAGGTGCCAGGGTCCCAAGACAGGGGCATACACATGCCTGGGAGGTCATACACTGCAGCCCGGAGGCGCACACTTCACCCTGTTCTCCACCGCATCTGACCTGGAGTCTGAGGCTCTACTGCGCTTTCTGTAGCCGAGTGGATTCTAAGGACTCATCATAGGAAGTTCCTAAATCCACCAGACTACATCACATACATTTAGACAATGCCAGCTGCTAAGATGATTTTCACATCTATTTATTTTATTGCCTATGTATTAAAGTAATGCATTAACAATGAATTGATTAGAATCATCCATTATTATTTTGACTAGCAGGAACTGCCTTTACGTACTTCTACCTTTATAAATCTTGCAAATCTTCCTACTGAGCCTGCCTCCCTTGCCGAAATCGTCTCTATGGAACCCACAGCCTCATCCAAAGTCCATGGGGCCGGGCTGCCTGCTAATCAGTCTGTGGCTCCAGGAAGACCCGGCCAGGGGGCAGGGAAGGAGCGAGCCTGGAGCCCCCCAGGCCACAGCGGCCCTGGCAGCTCCTGGCTTCCAGGGATTGATGCATCACCAAGTTTCCAGTGAATGTGTGAGAAAAAGGGCTGGTGAGACAGCAGCACGAGAAACCACAATTAAAATAGCAGCTCTTGTTTTGTCAATGCTGTTTTCCTGGGGCTTGGCTTTCTAAGCAGTTCCCCGTTTCCCACTTGAGGTCAAAGAGTTTCCTCCCTCTGGGGACTGTGGATGAGGGTGCAACTGAGCCCAGGAAGGGGCTCCAAGGGGCCCAACTGGACACCTGCAAGAACTAAATCCTTGGGCTTGAATCAGTGCAGGACCTGATGCCGAGGTTTGGACACTTTGAGAGCAGAAAAGGGAGTGGCCAGCACCTCGAGGAGCCGTGACACTGTGCAATGAACAGCAGCTGCCTATACAGAGGGCGGTCAGGTCCTTCCCGAGTCCCTGCATCAACAGGAGGGGAAAGGAAGCCACTGTAAATTCACTACTAGGTCTGCGCTCTCTGGCAGCTGTCTCTAACCTGAGCCACGTATTTCACTGGTTATAAATTAACAGAGGCATGCACCAAGTTTTGCCTCTCTAACACAATTCCCACTCTCCTAGCTTCCTTCTCCCCGCCTGCCTCCCTCCTCCTCTCTTTCAGACTGCTTTCCCTTAGGGCCTCCCCCTACCACCACCTTGGCAAGCATCCCACTGACTCAGACACTGTGACACCCCCAACAGGCTCACAAATCAGAGGTGTCTTGAGTTTGAATCCTGGGAACCAGCAGTGCCCTCCACAGGGCCAGGATGTCCTTCTGCCAGCTGAGAATCACATTTTGTCGAAGACTCTGGCAGGAATTCATCTATCAATGTCCAGCTGGTGCTACAGGGGTCAAGGGTAGCAGCAAGTAAAGCTTAACAAGTTGGTCCAATAATGCACCTGCTTTTCCTAAAACCCCAGCTCTCTGAATGCTTCATGCTCCCCTGATATCTCTTCTGGACAAGGTCTTCTATTTTCATTTTTACCCAATGTTTCTAGAAACTTGATTTAGGGGAGGGGAATATTAAAGTCTCTGTGGAGGAGTAAAATAAATACATGTATACACGTGGGTACTTCAGAAAGTTTGTGGAAATTGGAATTTTTAAAATGAGTTTATTTTGGTGCAAAAATAAGTTGAACTCTGTGCCTATGAAGGATCTCCCAAAGCTCATGAAAGATGCATCTTATGAAATCTATTTTTAGACTTCAAAGAATTTTTGCACCAAAATGAAGTTTTCTTTTAATTGCATTCCAATAAGTTTGTGAAGATACTCCATGTACTGCTCTGAGTCAGGTCACTTCTCAATCCCCCCCCCCCGGTAGAAAAGTCCCAAGAAGGGACTTTATATGTGATTTATATGTGATTTATATGTGGCTTTGGTGTACGTCAGGCAAGTAATGCCTAATGGCATTACCTTCTTAATTGGGCTTTGCTTGGCTGACAAATGTGCTTGCTTTTGTTGGGTGCATACCAGCTGGGTGGGAGGTTGGCCTGCTCAGGGATGAGCTGCACACTGAGGACCCTACCATGGGCACCTGCTGGTCACCAGATCACAGTGTCAGCTGCATGCAAAGATGGAAGCCCATTCTCCGTAGTATAACAGAACAGGGAATTATGACTTTGAATCACACTGAAATGTCAGAAAAATCTGAGTCTTTTAAAAACCAATTTTATTCAATTTTTATTTTTTCGGGGGGGTGGGGGATGTTCTATTGCTGGTTCACTCCCCAAATGCCTGCAACAGCGGGGCTGGACCAGGTCAAAGTTAGAAAATGAAATCTCAATCTGGATCATCCATGTGGGTGACAGGCATCCAAATACGTAAGACATAAAATACTGCCTCCCAGTATATGCATGAGCAGGAATGGAAGCTGGATCAAAAGCAGGCATTTTACTATAGGATTCAGTGTCTCAAGAAGTGGTGGAGGTTAACCACTGAGCCAGACACTCAATCCCAATGGTCCTCTCTTCATTTTCTTTTTGTTCCCTTTAAACCAGGAATAGTAGGAGTAATAACCTTGGGTGCAGGCAGCCATGATGGCCCAAGAGGTAAAACTGTCCTGTGATAGTGTCCAGGAACCAGCTGGCTCCATCTTGTCCTAAATACAGTTAATGGTTTTGCCATAGGCAGGGCCTTTTGTTCCCCTGCTCTAAGCCCTGGGAACCTGCATACTAATTTTGGATTTCTTGGGTGCTGTGATTTCACAGAGCTGAACACAAGCTCTGATTGGAAGTCAATAAAGTATTGAATTCCATGGCGAATGCTGTCTCTTCCTTTCTTAGAATTCCAAAGTAGGTTATAGTGAACTTAGACAGATGAGGCTAGAGGCTCCCTGAACACACAGGACTGTTCCCAAAGCATGGCTGTACAGGACCTCTAGGCAGCAGTGACACGGGGCCCTAAGAGAAAAGTTCTGTGGCTGTCTCATGGCCATTTCTGGAGCCACAAAACCTTCCTCTGCCCCTAAAGCCCCAGCAAGGGCCCTGACCATCGCTAATAGCCAACAGATGGCTGAGGAGCTCCAAGGGCACTGCGCTTCAAACTGCTTTTCGTAACACATCCCCTGCCACCACCACCCCACTCCCCTGGCCGCCTGCAGGGACTCCAACAGAGCAGGATGTGTATCTTTCCGGAAACTATAAGTGTTTGCCCAAACCCATCAGCCTTCAGCGCATTCAGCAAAGAGACAGCAAGAGGGAGCAGGTGCATGATTTACTCCCCCCCAACCACACATCACTGGTATTTTAGATGACTGCTCAGTTGCTGGTCCCAGTCCTGGGAGTCAAGGATTATGCTCCTGAAAGGAACTCAGGAGAGGAGATGAGAGACAAGAGACAAGAGACGAGAGACGAGAGAGAGAGAGAGAGAGAGAGAGAGAGAGAGAGAGAAAGAGAGAGGTACACCCAGAAAAGAGCAGTGAGAAGACAGAGAAGGAAATGTAAACAGGGTGGCTGGGAGGTATTCCAGGCTTCAAATGTAGCCAAGATTCATTGAGCACCTCTTAAGGGCCAGGCCTTGTGGATAGTCTGTCTCATTTAATCTCTGCAGCAATCTTATTACAACAGGTGCTATTATTGTCTCCATCTTCTAGCTGCTGAAACTTAGACTCTAAATGCTTAGCAAACCTCCGCTAAGACACCTAAGCTTGTATGGGGTTTAAGAAGCCGTGGCGCTTCGGGAAAAGTCACAAGAGAGTTTATCAGCTTTCAGGGAACCAACACTTCCCTGGAGTCTCACAGGCTGTGTGGGGGCCCTTTCTCAGCTTCTCTCTGTGATGGGAACATCCCACTCATCTCTCTCCACTGTGCTCTGTTCTGCAGCACAGCGAGCTGTGTTTATTAAATTTGCAGCATTGCTAACTTAAATTCGCAGCATAGCCAACTTCTCAGTTTCCGTCTCCACCAATTCCCGCCTTCTCAGTGCAATTAGGTGATTGGGCATGCCATGGCTTCTAATCGCTGCAGTTGCTAATAGCGCAATAGCATCAAAGTTACAGCTAATATCCTTGGAAGGGAGATGGCTTTTCTGAAGGCAAACTAATAAAGCAATAATTTCTTCTCTTAGTTTATTTTCTTAGTGTGGTAGATTTGCAGGCTTTTTCTTCCCTCCAAGTCCTATTATCCGAGCCTCTGGCGCAAGGGAAGTGAAGCCGGAAAGGAAGTGTCCCAGCTCATCACACACACACACACACACACAGATACACACATCAGCTTATCACACACACACATCAGCTTATCACACACACACACATCAGCTTCTCTCTCTCTCTCTCTCTCTCACACACACACACCAAAACACACACACACACACACCACACACCCCCCAGAAGCCTCTCCACTTAATCGTTAGTTTTCTGGAGCTTTGAAGAATCAGTTCAGCCGATTGTAGATGGTAATGACAAGTTTTAAATAGATATTTATTGTTGATAAAGGGAAGACAGAGGGTGAAGGAGAGCACAGGGGGACATGAGAGGAACGAAAAGCAAAGTGGCTGGGGAGACAGAGCAGTCCTAAGGCGAAGTGAATTGTAACTCAGACAAGGCTGTGACTTTGACATGCAAGCCCGTAGCAGTGCCCGCCTTGCAGGATCAATAGAAATGTCTCCAGCTCCCATTGCAAGCCTGTGGTAGTCAGGAACCAGCTCCCACCAGGATCGCTTTGCACTTGGACATCATCAATCCGGCCACACTGCCCCCAGGTATTGGTTTTATACAAACAAAAAAAAAAAAAAAACAAAAAAAAAAAAAAAAAAAAAAAAAAACCTGCACTTCAGAACTGTTGCCCAGCTGAGTTTAAAACTGGCTGTTAGAAAAGTTCCTCTCCCACACATTTGTTGTGGTCTCGCCAAGGTAGATGCCTGCCTTGGCTACAGGCCTGCTCATTTTCCCATCCCAAGATACCTAAGTGTGGCACAAGATCAGTGTGGCTCAAACTGCAGCCTGAATCCATTAGAAATTATTAAGTAGCTTACTGATCTCCATTTGTAGTTGAAAAGAACAAAATAGAAGAGACTAAAGAATAACGGAATGAAGTGTGTAACATATCCTAAGGGAATTTTATGCACATTTGACTTCACTGGTCTGTGTGTATATGTGTATGTTGTGGTGTGGTGTGGTATGAATTTCTTCCTGTGAGTCCCAACCAGGACAGGCCAAAAGTCACACTGTAAAATGACACAGGGGGTCCCTACACAGACTGTGAATTTCTGACTCGGAGCTGCTTTGCCAAACCACTTGGAGCTGGAGCACATGTGCCAAGATGTCTTAGGGTCACAAACTCTTCCACCATCCTGCTGTCTGTGGGATTTGATATTTGAGAAGATTCTAGTACATCATGGACATCCAGAACTTTACAGAGACTTCCTGAGCCACTCCTTTGACAGTTCAAGCAGAGTGCAGTTGGGGAAGGTGCTGAGACAAGTTTGGTGGAGACTGATCTCACAAGAAGGGCAATTAGCCCAGCAGCTTCCACTTTGCCGCAGGTGCACTGCGCGCCTGCCCTGCACCTTGCCCGCATCCCCCATCTGCCTGTCTTTGCCAGTCCCTTCTGACTGGCTGATTCAGGCAGCAGCCTAATGAGAGGTAACACCCCACATGACAAAGCCGATGCTGTGTAACTGGTTGATTGACATCCCTGGGATCTGACTCTGAGTGCAGCCCTACTTGAAGATAACATTAATGGTTGAGGAATTAAAACGTTGCTCAGTGCCTAGTGAATGCAACTTGTGCCTCGTATTAGCACAGACCAGCTGCATCTCTCAGAACCATGAGCAACAGCATTTTCTAAATTATTTATCATTTCCCTTACCTCCACCCCAAAAGAGAGTTAGCTTATGCATTTATTTGTTTATTTCATGGGCCAGTATGCAGAGTAATCGCTTTGGGTTTTGTGATTTTCTGTTGTTTTTTTTTTTCCCATGAATTTTCTTTTCTGGATTCAACAGCAGGGAGGTGGAAAAAGAGGGAAAATATCATGTCAATGTCATTGGAATCATAATAGCTACAAATTCACTCCCCTGAATCAACAGAGACACTTATTTATCAAACACAGACAAGATGTCTGTCGAGTTGTTAACACAGGGAGAGAGATTCCAGCAGCCAGAAGCGATTGCTAAAGTTTGCACAGCTTCAGGACTCCCTTGGGGAGAGTAAAAGGCTCCTTCCTTGGCTGGGAACCTGAGGTTTGGCAGCCGATTGGCCAGCCAGACTTGGCTGTCACATGGTTTTGAAAAGGAGCAGAGGCCGGTGCTGCAGGTCAAAAGGTTAATCCTCCGCCTGCAGCGCCGGCACACCGGGTTCTAGTCCTGGTCGGGGCACCGGATTCTGTCCCGGTTGCCCCTCTTCCAGGCCAGCTCTCTGCTGTGGCCCGGGAGTGCAGTGGAGGATGGCCCAAGTGCTTGGGCCCTGCACCCCATGGGAGACCAGGAGAAGCACCTGGCTCCTGCCTTGGGATCAGTGCAGTGCGCTAGCTGCAGCGCGCCAGCGCAGCAGCCATTGCGGGGTGAACCAATGGTAAAGGAAGACCTTTCTCTCTGTCTCTCTCTCTCACAGTCCACTCTACCTGCCAAAAAAAAAGAAAAGAAAAAGAAAAAGAAAGAAAATTAAAAAGAAAAGGAGCAGATAGTTCAGGGCCTCGGTGCCTGGACCTGATGGGTGGTGGCACTGGGCTGGTTCCCCTTCAACTGCTGGTCCACTTTGGGATGAGGGCACACGACGAATGCAAAGCTGAGCCAGGAAAGCGTTCCGGGGTTCTTACAGTTGTCAGCGATGCTAACTGCTTTATGCCTTCATCCTTTTCCTGGAGAGGCCAGCTGCTGTCCTTTGCCTGAAGCGTAAGTTTCTGGAGCATTCCTTGCTTCCACAACCGGCCTCTCTGGGCCTTGCTGTCATCATGACATCCACTCCTGCCACCTTACTGCTTCTCTCTGCAGCCCTCGGAAGGAAGCAGCATGATGGCACGGAGCCATCTCTCTGCTGGGCAGCTATGTTCAGGGCCATACATACACCGTTTCTACTAACTTCAACAATAATCTATGAGAAAGATGTTATAACACTCTGAAGGAAAATCCAGGTCCTAGGGAGGCTAATGACTTGTCCAAGGTCATTCCCAGTACTGAATATCCAGCCGGGATTTGAACCCAAGGTCATGTCCACTACATTGTTCTGCTGTCCAACACTAGGGGGCAGGAGACCCTGATGGCTGAGTTATCTTGAGCGAGTTCTCAATACCTTTGTGGAACTCAGTTTTGAGGCAGTATCCAGGGTAATAGTGGAGAGTGTGGATTCAGGATTAGATATCTGATATCCTGGATTTCATTCCCAGGTCCATCAGCATGGAACCTTGAGGAAGTAACTTCCTGTTAGTTTCCTCTTCTATACAATGAGGTGACAATCATAATACCACCCTTGTGGGGATTTTTAAGTTAATTTATCCAACAGGCAGATACACACACACACACAGAGAGAGAGAGAGAGAGAGAGAGAGAGAGGAAGAGAAGGAGGAAGGAATCTTCCAGCCACTGGTTCACTTCCTCAGCGCCCAAAAAGCTCCAGAGCACAGTAAGGCCCAAACATGGGGGCTGGGAACTCCATCCAGGTGCCCTGGTTGGCAGCAGGAACCCAGTCACTTGAGCCATCATCGCTGCCTCACTGGTTTCTGCACCAGCAGGAAGCCGGGGTCAGGAGCTGAAACTGGACAAGGAAAACCAAGGCACTTCAAAGTGGGCTAGAGGCTTGTTTACCTCTGTCTTAACTGACAGCCCGAACATATGATAGGAATGGCATTGATAACTGAGATGCTACAAGTAGAATAGTTAGAGTAAGCATGTGATGTGTGTTGGTTACCATTATTTAACTTTTGCTTCTGTTATACCATAATAACACAGGATTAGCTGCATTGCTCTTTATAGGCTGCTTTGGTTTGAAGCTTTTGTGAATCTGGTCTGTCTGTAGCTCCTTTTGGTGTTGTGCCAAGGAGAACAAAATTAGAGGTGAGAACTGGGATGACTGAGCAGTGTGATCAGCATGAACACATGTATCCCCTCCATGTTAGCAAGGCCTGTCGGTGTCATGTTAATCTCATGTCCCATGAGCACATGACCCCCAGTTATCTCCCGTGGATAAGAAAGGGATCACCTTCACTGTTTTTTTCAGGTTTATTTATTTATTTGAAAGGCAGAGTTACAGAGAGGCAGAGGCAGAGGCAGAAAGAGAGAGATCTTCTATCCACTGGTTCACTCCCCAATGGCCAGAGCTGGACTGATCCGAAGCCAGGAGCCAGGAGCTTCTTCCAGGTTTCCCATGAGTGTGCAGGGGCCCAAGGACTTGGGCCATCTCCTACTGTTTTCCAGCCATCACAGAAAGCTGGATTGGAAGCGGAGCAGCTGGGACTCAAACTGGCGCCTACATGGGATGCTGGCATGGCAGGAGGTGGCTTTATCAATGAGGCCATAGTGCCAACCCATACCTTCATTATCAAAAAGTGTTGCTTGGGACCAGCACTGTGGAGCAGTGGGTTAAGCCGCCACCTGCAATGACACCATCCCACATAGTCACTGGTTCATATCCCAGCTGCTCCACTTCCAATCCAAGTTCCTGTTACTGTGCCTTGGAAAGCACAGATGATGTTCCAAGTTTGTGGGCCCCCTCCACCCATGTGGGAGATCAGGTAAGAAGCTTCTGGCTCCTGGATTCAGCCTGGATCTGCCCTGCTTATTGTGGTCATTTGGAGAGTTAACCAACAGATGAAAGATCTGTCAGTCTCTGTCTCATGCTCTATGTAATTCCACCTTTCAAATAAATAAATAAATTTTTTTTAAAAAGTATTGTTTGGCTATTAGCTCAAGGCTAGAAATTTAGTGGGAAAGTAAGACTCCAGTCCACATACATGGCTCCAAGAGAGTTCTCAGCAGTCTACAAGGCAAAGCGATTTGAGATTCCGTATTAAACTCCAAGCAAGGAGGCACCCTAGAAAAATGAGCTTTTGTCTAACTGTATTGGGCATTTTTCATTCCAAAATAAAAGACTGGGCAAAGTATCTTGGCTGTGTTTCACCAGCTCATCTTTCTCCAAACATCAAAATTTACCACTGTTCCTTTCTTTGACGTGAGAGCAATTAATCTTGTCTCCTCTGAACCCTCACACTGGCACACACTGCAACTATTAGGAAAGCCAGCAGTCCCCTGGGGGAAGAACAAAGTGCAATAGCCCAAAGCAGCAAGAGGGATGGGCGTGTCTGAAGCCTGGCCAATGGTAACTGATCCTTAGGGGTGGTCATGTGGGTGCACTCTGAGTCTGCATCCGTCTGGCAGGCATGAGAAGTGCCAGCTCAGACCCGGAAGGGAAGGCTGGTGCGCTGCTTGCATGCAGCAGGTTATCCAAGGTCCTGGGGTGGGCAGGGGGAAGGAGAGGCTCCTGGACTTGAAAGGGAAAGCAGCCAGGTTTCCCCAGCCTTTGTCAAGCAGGAAGCCAGCCGAGAAGTCATGCTTATTAAGGCCTGAATTTCCAAGCTTCCATAGACTAGAGCATGCAATCCGTTTCTGAACTGCACTGTGCTCCCCGAATAGACATTCCATCTGCCTCAGATCATAAACCGAGAGCGGACAGGAGACCTGGCATGCCCTTTGACATCCCTTGCAGCCTCGCTTCATGCGGGAAACATGTTAGAGGCTCGAAGAATGCCTCAAAAATCCAAACTGACTCCTACCACAGACATGTCATCCACACGGGAGAGTCATCGGCTCAGGCGCTGGGGAGGGCAGTCTTGAACCTGGTAAGTCCCCGAGAGGGCCTGATCCACAAGATGTTACCAGGCATGTGTGGCTTCTCCAGACACAATGCCTAATTCAGAATTATTTTTTTATTAATTAAATTAGTTTTAGTCAGAATAAGTGTACATCAAATTACAATCTAAACAACCTCAAGACACAGCAAACTTAAAATATAAGGAATAGAAATGAGTAGCTATTTGATCTTTCATAGACAACGTATCTTAGAACTAGTAAACAAGACTTTACAAATATTTCTAATGCTCAAAGAGTAAGGATTTAGCATGGGAACTCAAAAGATATTACATTTTAAGCACATGTTTCAAAAAAGGAGAATCTTTTAAAAGTTTAGCACAAAATCAATTATATGCATGAGGTATATTTAGGAAATACTGGTTTAGTCACTCATATTATGATCAAAATTCCATTGATAGCTTTTAAGCTAAATGAAGTATGCTATTATATAAAACATAAAATAGTTTTTAAATGTTGTCTTAGTTAATATCTAACATCACCACGGAACCTCTATTTTGCTGTTCAATCTCAGTTATAGATACACCACATGTTACAAAGCACCAACAAAATCCTTTTAATCCTTGGACAAAACAACCTCTGTTTTACAGTAAGAATAAAACTTTTTACAGCGGGATAGCAGGGAAGAAGGTGATGAACATTGGGAAGAAACAATCAGTGTTCAAAACCAGCAAATTGTTGATAGTATTACTTAAAAGTTTTTACTCATTTATTGCAAAGGCAGAGTGATAGAGTGGGAGAGACACAGAGAATGAGATCTTCCATCTGCTGGTTCACGCCCCAAGTTCACAACAACAAAGGCTGGGCCAGGCTGAATTCAAGAGCCCGGAGCTCCATCTGGTTCTCCTCCATGGGTGGCAGGGGCCCAACTACTGGGTCATCATCCTCTACTTTCCCAGGTGCATTAGAAGGGAGCTAAATTGGCGGATTGGAAGCATAACAACCAAAACTCAAACCAGTGCTCTGTTACAGGATGCTGGTGTGTCAACGAATGGCTTTGCTGTGGTGCCAGCCCTGATGATGCAACTGAAACACTGGCATGTGTGTATTTTGCTTATTTCCAAAAAGTTTTAGGCTTTCCTGGCTGATTTTTTTTTTTTTTTATAAATCAGGTTTCTCTCTCTTTTAGAACAGTTCAGCAAGATAATATTCTGGTTTATTGTTGGACAACATTGTTTCACAGATACAAAAAATAAAATAAAAAGCAGATTCATAGACAAAAAAGGGAAAAAAAGAAACCTATCTTTGGCTTTTTTAACCATCTCATACAGACCAACTCCTTAGAGTACAGCTAAGTACACACACAATGAAAGTTACTAGAACACTCGAATGAGATTTGTTGTTGTTGTGTTGCTTTTTTTCAAGGTTTTTTTCTCCTTTGAGATTATAATGAACTTGGTCCCACCACAAGTACAGTCTGCAGCAGGAGAGAGAAGCCTCCCAACGCTGGTTTGATCATCCCAAGATCATTAAAAGTGGCTGGCCCCGAGCAATAGGTACAAAGATATAAAATGTAAATAAAAATACAAATTTTCCTTTTTAAGGTACTTTTAAGAAAAAAATCAGGGCCTGGAAATTTGGGTTCTGTTCCCCCCCTGTTGCAAATGCACTTGATTTGGGTTGGGTGGTGGAGAGAGCGCGAGTCGCCTGCAGGTGGCGCTGCCGCGGGGACGGCGGCCTCTACCGCGTTTAGAATCTGAGATGGGAAGAGGAGGATTCTGAATAGGTCACAGTGGCCATTTATTTATTTATTTAACTTTTCCTTTGCTGTCTAGTCATCCCCATCAGTCTTCTGCTTCTTGGTGTCAAGATTGTCATCATCATCTTCAGCTGCCTCGGCCTCTTCACCTTCATCTTCCTCACCGTCGCCCTCCTCCTCCTCCTCCTCTCCACCTCCTTCCTCTTCTTCGTTTACCTCGTTGCCCGCCTCCTGCTCACCACCGTCCTCATTAGCGTGCCCACTGGCAGGGGGCGACTCTTCCATCCTCCTCCTCCACGACGTCCATGCCAACTTCTTCCACCTGGCACTGCCAACATCGGCTCTGGCGCCGCCCCTATGAATCAGGGTTCTGAGTGAGATCCCCGATGTGCCGAGAGGACACTGGGCTTGGTACCGACACGAGAGCTGTCAGCACTGCCAGTTCACTTCAGCTGAGCTCCTCGTGTGTTTCCAAGTGAAGAACTTGGGAAGCTGGCCTGTGTGTCTTTGCATTCTAAGATTAAGTCTGGCAGAACTTGTTTTTTTTTTTGTTTTTTTTTTTTTGGCATTGGTTTAGCTGCTGTTTGATTTCTTTAAGTGGCAGTATTTGTATGATGACTATAAGAGTGGATAATTTTATTTGCCTTCCCAAAGAAATCTTTCCTTGGTCAATTCATCCACTCATTCAACCAATATTTGCAGAGTGCATACCATATGCCAGACACTGTACTGGGAAATACAGGGATGATGAAGATATCTCCAGTCTGGTCACTCAGGATTCATTACATATAGGGAAAAGAAAGATACTTCACCATAACTACATGAATTATTTAGTAGCAATAGTTACAAATGCTGCTGGGGATTAGAGAAATGTTGGAAGGGTATAGAACAGGAACTCTACCGAAATCTGCCCTGAGGCAGGATGCTGCTGAGGGAAGAGGACTTAAAGGCCACAGTAGTGACATTAGAGCTTCAAGAATCAGTATGAGAATTCCAAGAAAATTGGAGGTGTGGGGCCAAGGTTGAGGGGTAAGGTTAACAGGATTTTGCCTTTCTTCAGACTGTGGGCATAGATGTCATGGAAGCATCCCAGTGAATGCACTGTGTTTTAAAAGGCAAATGCTTGCTCCTGGCTCTTGTGGGCAGCCTGCCCTTGCCCACATGCTAGACAGCAGAGGGACTGCTCTTGCACCTTCTAGCTACTAACCTGAGAGTACGGGGATTTCCTCAGATTGCCGAGTGTGTGTCTTTCCACCTGCTGAGCTCTGGGAGTAAGCTCTTCCTACCACAGACTGAAGTGGGAGAACCACAATTTGCTTGGGAGAGATTCTGCTAGGAATGCAGACATGCGTGCAGGGTTGTGAATGCGGGGAATTCCAAGCCCTTCCTGCAACCATGAGGTTTCAACCAAAGGGCGACGCCTACACATTTGATCATGTCTCGGCCTCAGCTTCCTAATCAGAATGCTGTATGAAAAATAACAACAAGCTGGCCCAGTCCCAGGCTGTGATTGAGTCTCTTCCTTGTGCAGACATCAGCGGGATGTCCTCGAGTGAGTTATTGTGTGACTGTTTAGTTGGGTGACTTATAGGGGAAGCCAGCCTGGCTTCCTTGAATTCCATTCGGTGTTTCCACCTGGTGTGTGAGCACTCTCCCTATGCAGTGGCTCTTACGTGTCAGTCTTGTCCCAGGAAACTAGTGCAAAGATGTTAGGGGAGACCAGGGGCAAGGAAAATGGCTAGATGGCTGAAAACAGGAAGGGTACCTGGGCAGAAAGCAGAACTCATCCCAGGGACAGCTGCCCTGGTTCATGGATTTGACTTGTTCTGCGCCTAACATTTACAGTCTGGTTGACTGCTTGCTGGCTGGCTTGACTGTGTGTGTGAGTGTGTGAGTATGTGTGTGTGTCTTTACAGAGTGGTTGAGGGAAGAGAGAGAGCGTTGGACAGTACTTACAATCACAAAATGCAAGATAGCACATATCAAGTGCCATCGGCAAGGTGCAGCCTTTTATCCAAACAATTCCAGTGTTGCTTTCTTCCTCTGAGAAGTGGGAAATAAAGAGGGTAAAGGAGAAGGGATTTAATTGTTTGTTAATTAAACTTGGGGATTTTTGGCAATTTTACTCCTTGGAGTAGCAGCCCTCTAAGGTAGTATTTAATATACCCATTGGACAGACAATGAAGTTGAGGCTAAGGAAACTCAATTAATAAGTGGTAGATATCCAGTTTGGACTCATGTCTGTCTGATTCCATATCCAATTACATCCCAGGGAGTCAGTCACCCCTTTTTCAAGCTGTGTCCATCCCATATCAATGAATTGCTCTTCAGAATACTCATTGAGTTTCCACGGCATGCCTGGGATAGATCTGGAGCCTAAAGGGAATGTGGGGAATAGTAATAATATTTAACAATAATAGCTGGCATTTACATGGTGATTACCCTTTTCTGAGCCCTGTACAGAACATTTCACAAATATTGACTCCTCTAACGAGTTCTCTGATCTACATAACTGGCTTCACCCCACCCTTGCACAGTCAGCCGCTCACTCCTGATGATTTGGGGCGAGGTAGCAGTCAAGAGTAAAGAGAACGCTGATGACTCGCGAGGCATCTGAGCAGGAAGGGCACCTTGGACCACGGCCCGGTGGTCTGTGCAAAGCTCCATGCCCCCTGCTTAGACAACTAGTCCAGAAAGTTTTCCTAATGGAGACCAAGAGCAGAGTGTATGGATCCTGGGCGGAGGAGGGTGGGCTTGGGATTCCGGTGGGTGTCCACCAGACACGCCCTCTGGGGGGCTCAATTTTCCCTCTGGAGCACATGGGATACCACAGGCAGGGATGTCCCTAACCATCTCAGCAGAGAGGCCGGGGTAGGCAGGGTCCAAGTGATATCAGAACTCGAGAGGAGATGGTACTTGGGATTTCCTCACTGCAACATTAAGAATCTGGGGAGCATAACTGAGTTAGGGCAGGGAGATGGAAACTGACACTACCTAGTGATCACTCTCCTCTATGCTGGTGCCTTGGAGGGCTGTGCTAGGCCCTCGGCCATCCTACTCCCCTGGCCTAGCCTCATGTATGGCTACAAAGGACTGCTTCCCTCTCCTCACAGGATGTCCCTTGACCTGCTGCGGGCTGACCCTGCCACCTCTGTCACCAGTTCTTTCTTTGGCCACTTCATTTCTCCCCTCTCTCCCCAGCACACTCAACTTCTCCTTCCCTTCAGCTATTTCTTAACAATCTACTTTTTTTTCAACCTATTAAATTTTCCTTAGAAATTAAGAAAAAAAAATAAACCTTAAACATATGCCCCTTTCTGGTCAATCTCTCTCCCGCCATTCTCATCCAGATTTCTTAAATGCCTAGCCTACTCCTCACCTTATTACCTCATCTTCACGCCTCAGTCAACTGTAAGCTGGCCTCTAGCCCCATTATTTCATTGAAATTACCCTCATTAAAGTCAGAAATAATGACCTCTTCCATGACAAAAACTACAAAGCACTTTTCAGAAGTGCTCTGATCTTTCTCTGAACATATTCCCGTCTCACACTTTGGTGACAGTGCTGCAATTAAACAATGCCCTCCATTTAGAAACTCTCCTTCCTCAATGTCTCTGGCACCTGTTTTTCTGCCCCAATTTTCCTTTGAAAGGGTTGGTTTCATCGGGCTCCACTCACAGCTTGCTTCTCACTCCATATCTTCTCTTGGGTGATTTCACATGTGCCTTTTTTTAAACATTCCTGGGATATGCTAATAATTCCCGAATTATTATCTCCACTCCGTGCGTTCCACACCTACATATGCAACTGTCTGCTGAGCAGACTCACCTGGATGCACCCCAGGTACCATATGCTTCCGGCTCTTTCTCTCCAACATCGAATTCATCATCTTTATCTTCTACCCTGCCATCTTCTGAATTCTTTTTCTCGATTTGTAGGATCTCCATCTGCTCAGTTGCCCAGCCAGGAACCTGGACTTTTCAATATTCATCTTTTTTCCAGAGCTCCTTTTATAACCAGCGGCCGCTCCTAACTTTTTTCTTTTATTTCAAATATATCCCTTTTCTGTTGTGATATCGTTTTCTTAGTTTAGCTTCTCTCTGCATCCTTCGTGCACTGTTAGAATAGACTCCTTTCTATCCTCATCTCCACTCACTCTGTCCCCTTCCCACCCCGAGTGATCCTCCATTTGATCTCAGAGCTGACCAAGTGACTGCCATATTTAAGTGAAAAAGAAAAAAAGCCCAAGCTTTTCCATGCCACATAGAACGCTTCCCTCCAGGGATGCCCAAGCCATGCTCTACTCCCATGACCTGTCCTCACTCTTGGTGTGATCATGGTACCATCCTACTAGCACTTGCCGGAGGCTCAGCCATGGTCAAATGTCTCCAGCCCTCTGCACATAGTGTTCCTTCTGCCTGGAACATGTCACACTCCTCTTTCCTCCATCTTTTTTGGGCTACATCAGCACTTCAGTCTGTTCTCTCAGTTGGCTGGGCAAGTCTGACAGAGACAGGAGAGAGTAACTTTGGCAAATCAAACTTGTAAGTAGATGAGTCGCTGCCTAGCCACATGGTTTGAGTAGTGGGGCCCAGGGAAACTGATACCTAATTATCTTAAAATGACTTCCTCATCAAGTCCTTCCTTTGATTTCCTTCTTACCTTTGGGTTTGGAGACTCCTCTATACATTTTATTTTTCCAGAAAGAAGTTAACCCCTTAAATGTTTGATCAGTTCTCAGAGGGTCATGGCAGTTCGCTGAGGGTGAGGCTCTTGGCAAAATGGGATAGAAGACAAAAAATTGCACTGTGCAGGGCTGGAATATTGGAGCACAGGGAGCTGAGAAGTGCCAAATATAGCAGTCCACACTGCAGTTCCACCTTGGGTTCATCCTGTGGCTGACTACAATAAGTTAGGATTTAAGTTAATTCCTCAATCTCCTAATATAAGTAAAGATGGAACTCTTCCTTGAACAATACAAACTCATCACCCATGGAAGCCTTATGCTCATTTCCTTAAAGAAAATAAAAAAGCTGCCAAAGAAATTATTTTTAATGGAGCCTTGTGAGATGGGCCAAATTGTACCTGAGCTTTAGAAATAGATGATAAAGAGAAGGAATGCCATAGCCTACAGGTTGTGGGAGATAGAGTGAGGGAGAAATGATATTACCAGCAAATGACCAGGAAGAGAAGGAAAAGATAATGAAAGACAATACCCAACAAACATGTGTTAGGCTTCTATAGGCCAGGTGCTGTGCTGTGCACTGAGATCCCAATGGTGATTCACAAAAAACAGTCTCTGACTCCAGTGGCAGAGGTACTTGGTGTAAATATTGGTGGGAGGAACAGGAAGGAGAGACAGAGGAAAGGAGAAAGGGAAATTGTGCCTTGTTGTTAGTTGTTGGTCTACAATAGCTTAAATTAGCTAAATCTGTACTACTAACTTATCGTTTAACTTTTAACGCATGGTATGCTCTTATAAAAAATGTGTAGCTCAAATGATTCCCCATTCAGATCAGGGAAAACTCTGCCAGGCTGCCCCTGGTCTAAATAGCAATTCGATAGGTTAAAGCTGATGAATTATTAAAACAGACAGCAAGTGGGTGGGAGAGGTGAGATTCTAAGACCAGGCACCACGAGGATCCCAGCTGATGGCCATAGCTGGGTTCTGTTAATCTAGGCCACTTGGTGGCTGTCCATCTGCTACCTACTCCGACGAGGAGAACGGTGGGCTGGAGCTCAGAGCTGGGCATTGCTACCTTCATTGCCTAGTAAGAGTTGGTTATTTATAGGCTCCAGAGCAATGGGAGAATGGGAAGGCCTGGAACTTGTGATCAAAGGGATTTATTTGTGTTCTGGGCCAGTTTTGTAAGACAACTGCCCCAGTAAAGGATTTATCAAGACAATAAAAGAGAGAGGAAGGAGCCAAAAGACACTCTAGTGAAAATGGCTCTATTATGGTAGGAGATTCTAAGAGGGAATGTTTTAAACTAAAGCCACACTTTCCCCTGCCTGCTTCCCCTACCCCTCTCCTACCCTGTACTGCACACAGATGGAGGACTTACTGATCTTCATCTCAGGGTCTAACTACGACCAGAACTTGGTATTTCATCTCCTCCTCACACCAGCCACATCCTACTGTTCCAGATGGATATCCCTTTCATTAGAAATGGTGTCCTGTCGGAAGGAAGACCTCTCTCTCTCTCTCTCTCTCTCTCTCTCTCTCTCTCTCTCTCAATAACTCTGCCTGTATAATAAAAAAAAAAAAAAAGAAATGGTGTCCTGTTAGATTACTCAGGATTGGAAGTAAGCACTTTGGGGGTTACTTGCGATGACTACCTAGCATCTTCCGCTTTTAAAAACTAACTATTTCTATCAGAATACTTTTAAATTTACAAAACAAACATTGGAAAGTGGTGATAGGGGTTCCCACATACCCCACATCCACCTTTCCCTATTATTAACCTTTTATATTTGTCACACTTAATAAACCACTCCTAACCGCCCCTATTATTAACGTCTCATACTAGTGTGATATATTTGTCACAATTAATGACTCACACCCAGCTTCCTCTATTTTTTTTTTTTTTACAGGCAGAGTGGACAGTGAGAGAGAGAGAGAGACAGAGAGAAAGGCCTTCCTTCCGCCGTTGGTTCACCCTCCAATGGCCGCCGCGGTAGCGCGCTGCGGCCGGCGCACCGCGCTGTTCCGGTGGCAGGAGCCAGGTGCTTATCCTGGTCTCCCATGGGGTGCAGGGCCCAAGCACTTGGGCCATCCTCCACTGCACTCCCTGGCCACAGCAGAGAGCTGGCCTGGAAGAGGGGCAACCGGGACAGGATCCGGTGCCCCGACCGGGACTAGAACCCGGTGTGCTGGCGCCGCAAGGCGGAGGATTAGCCTGTTGAGCCACGGCGCCGGCCGCTTCCTCTATTTTTTTATTCAAACTCCTTTTATACCGCCTATTCCTCCCAGCTTTTAATAGTAATCACCATTCTGTGTTAATATTGAGGGTTTTTCCCCCTTCCATGTACAAGGGAGAACATTTGTCTTTCTGTTTCTGGCTTACTTCAGTTAAAATAATGTCTTCCATTTTCTTGCAGGTTGTTTCAAATGACAGGGTTCCATCCTTTTCATGGCTGAATTGTATTCCATTGTGTACATATGCCACATTTTCTTTATCCATTCATTTGATGGTGGACAATACCTGGTTTCATGTCTCCCTTTGTCTAACACACTGATTACAGGTACAGTACATTGTGCAGTGGACATATCACAGGTCTCAGGGAGAGTTTGTTAGACACAGACCAAGGGCAGGTGCAAAGCTGCCTGGGAACTGGTATGCTTGGAGAAGAAAGGCTAACGCTCATCTCCAGGAGACCTTGTATTAATAATATCACACATCTGTGTTGGTGTTCTCACAGTAAATGATCTCGAAGACGCCTGTTGATATCACAGCTCCATCTTCGAAACAAAACACCTGCTGTTCACAAAGTAGAACTGGAGTGGAAACACTGAGTTCACTTGTCCAGATTCCGTGGCTATCAAAGGACAGAGCAGAGGACCAAAGCAGGTCTTCTCATCCTGAGCCTGGCACACTGTGCTCTGCTGCACTTCTGCCTGTGGGCCAGTCTTGCCATTCTCTGTGGCCACAGGATCTAATCTGAACCAGCTCCTTTTCCAGTGAATGCTCCTGACCACCAAGGAGAGGAAGTGAAAGAAATCGGGGGCTCATGGGCCTTTGTGATCCCACTTCTTCTCCTCTCTCCCTCCCCATGGGGGGCTCCTCTGCCTCCTCCACCTGTTGTTCTGTGCCCAACTCTTGAAGGCTGGTGTCTAGCCAACCCACACCCATCATCCTGTTCTCTGTCATCTCTGCACCCTCCCTAAACCATCTGACATCCTCCCTGATTTTTGTAAAATCATGTGTCCCTAAGATCCAAGTTAATATCTGCAAGACAGATCTATTTTCTATACATCTCTTCCCTGACAGACCTCCACAATACCTATGATAGAACTGCATGGATCATCCTGTTCCCTGCTCTCCTTTCTGTTCCTCCTCCATCCGAAGCTCAAACGTATAGCCTGCGGGAAATCCAAGATTCCTCCCTTGCCTTTGCCCACACTTTCAGCTGGCCGCTGACTTCTGACAGCCATAGTTCAGACCTGTGGAATCTCTCTCCACTGCTGCTTCACTGGGCTGTGTGTAGCTACTTCCTGGGTCTCACTGCAGCAAGAGACCCTAAACTGATCTGATTCCAGCCTTGGGCCACCCTCATCCATTCTTCCACTAGCTTCAAGATAACTCTTCCTACAAAACAAATCTTAGGGGGCTGGCACTCTGGCATAATGGGCTAAGCTTCTGCCTGCAGTGCCGGCATCCCATACAGGCACCAGTTCATGTCCTGGCTGCTCCTCTTCTGATTCAGCTCTTTGCTACAGCCTGGGAAAGCAGTGGAAGATGGCTCCAGTCCTTGGGCCCCTGTACCCACATGTGAGACCTGGAAGAACCTCCTGACTCTTGGCTTCGGGTCAGCCCAGTTCCAGTCATTGAGGCCATTTTAAAAGTGAACCGGCGATCTGGCGACGCGGCTCACTAGGCTAATCTTCCGCCTTGCGGCACCAGCACACTAGGTTCTAGTCCCGGTCAGGGCTCCGGATTCTGTCCTGGTTGCTCCTCTTCCAGGCCAGCTCTCTGCTATGGCCTGGGAGTGCAGTGGAGGATGGCCCAAGTGCTTGGCCCTGCACCCCATGGGAGACCAGGATAAGCACCTGGCTCCTGCCATCAGATCAGCACGGTGCGCCAGCCGCAGCGCGCTAACCGCGGTGGCCATCGAAGGGTGAACCAACGGCAAAGGAAGACCTTTCTCTCTGTCTCTCTCTCTCACTGTCCACTCTGCCTGTCAAAAAATAAAAAAAATAAAAAAAAAAGTGAACCAGTGGATGGAAGACCTTTCTCTCTGTCTCTCCCTCTCTCTGTAACTCTGTATCTCAAATAAATAAATAAGAACTTAATAAAAAATTTAAAAAACCAAATCTTAGGAGATGACTCCCTTTGAAGTACCTGTGAATGCCTCCCAAATCTTTCAGGGTGAGTCCTTTGCAGTTGGTATGAGACGTTTTTATGACCCAATCATCAGTCACCATTCAAGCTCCATCTCTTGCTGTTCCCTGCCCTGTAGTTTCTTCTGGGAAAAGTTTGCATAGAGTGCCCCTGCTTCCAGGCTTCTTTTTCATTGGACTATTTTAAAATTGGGAATTATTCCTGTAGGGCCAAGTCATATATGACTCTACACAGGGAGCATTTCTGAAGTCCTGACATAGGACATAGGTACAATTCCTTTGGAATATGAGAGAGCTTCACACACACTTCTGCCATTGTAACTATCACATTGGACTGTAAATGTGCATTCAAGGTGCTTATCTGATGCCTCTACAAGGCTGTAAGTCTCTTGTTTTTGAGTTCCTGTATTGTTTATCAAGTGTTGGATCACAGTGGATGGTTAGCAACATAATTGCTAAATTAATGAAGATATTTACAGATGGGACAAATAGCCTATACTTGCTATCTCCCCAAGTATATTCATAGTCTTGCTGCTCAGACCACTGTGGCTGTAATTCTTAAGCATAATGTTTTCTAAGTTGACATTTGGTACAGTGGTTGACATGCCACTTGGGATGCCCACATCACATATAGGAGGGTACGAGTTTGAGTCCCAGCTGCACTTTCAGTTTAGGCTTCTTGATAATGCACACCCCGGGAGGCAGCAGGTGATAGCTCAAGTAGTTGAGTCCCTACCAAAGATCCAGACAGAGTTCTAGGCTCGTGGCTTTGGCTTGGCCTCACCCTGGCCGTATGTGGGCATTTAGGGAGTGAAGCAGAGGAATGAAGTTTTCTCGGTGTGTGTGTGTGTGTCTGCCTGTGTACCTCTGCCTCCCTCTTTCTGCCTTACAAATAAGACTGAAAAGTAAATGAAGAAAAAGAAAAGGGTTACTTCATCTAATGAAAGCCAGGAAGAAAGAGACTTGCAACTCTGACGTTCCTCCCCAGAAGTGGCGACGTTGCACAGGTGCCTAGTGGTATGCAGTGCAATCATTTTCAATTGAAATTGAGCATTTCACCACTGTGAAAGCCACGCAGAACTTCTCCACATAACCTAGCACCTATGTTTCAATTCAGCAGGGCTCTGTCTACTCTCCTCCACACACATGTTGGGTAGGAGGGATGAAAGGTGGATTCTAGATTGCTCCAGGCTTGTGGAGTTCACCTTGAACTCTCACTTGTTGATGGCAGCACTGATTATAAGTGCCCTGTATGCCACCTTGCAAAGCCAGCTGCTTAATAAAGCCTTGTTTATAAGCATTCTGATCATGGTGATTCAATTATCCAATTATTCATAATTCATTTCTATAACTTCCCAACTTGTTTGGAGCACCTGCTATGTGCCTTCAATATAGAGATGAATTAGAGACAGCCCCTGTGCCCTTGTGAAGCATTTTAGATCATGCTGGAGGAGAAAAATGTACAAACAGACAACTATAATGCAATGGGAAATGTGTGCTAATAGAAGCCTAACACAAAGGGCACGTTTTCCAGACAGAAGGAAGAGGCAAGGATTCCAGGCAGAGAGGACAATGACAAACCGAGTGGAAGGGAGCATGAAAGAGACAGGAACTGTTTGACAGAAGATGCAGTGCATCAGAGATCCATGCCTGTGGGTCATCTGGGGAGCCTGGGAGAGGGAACAGGGAGGAAGAAGGCTGCAGAGGTAAGCTAAGGGTTGCCTAAGACAAAACAAAGAGAAAGAAAGCTGCTACAGGTAGGATAAGTCCTTGTGTTAAACTCTGGGGAACTCAGTATAGTTCGATAGTGATGGAATCAGCGATGCGGAAAGATGAGGCTCTGGAACTTAGTGGATCAAGTAGAGAAATACTGAATTACTGCAGAAAAGAGATGAGGATAGGACCAAGGGCTATGGCTGCTGGTGGGGAGGGAAGGAGTGATTCCAAAGGCAGCTGGAGGGCTGACATTGTGATGCAGTAGGTTGAGCTTCCCCTTACAGCACTGGCATCCCCTATGGGTGCCAATTCAATTCCCAGATGCTCATCTTCCTATCCAGCTCCCTGCTAATATGCCTGGAAAAGCATCAGAGGATGGCCCAAGTGTTTGGGCCCCTGCCATCCACATGGGAGACCTAGATGGAGTTCCAGGCCTCTGGCTTCATCCAGTCTGGGCCATTGCAGCTATTTGGGGAGTGAATCAGCAGATGGGAGATCACTTTCTCTCTCTCTCTCTCTCTCTCTCTCTCTCTCTCTCTCTCTCTCTGTCTTGCTGTAACTCTGCCTTTAAAATAAATAAATAAATCTTTAAAAATTTTAAAAAGGTAGCAGGAGGCATAGGTGATAGTGTGTGGAAACAGCAGGGCCAGAATGAAGATGAAGCAAGTCAGTCATTTTTCAGTGCCTCACAGATTTTTAAGGGGGTTCCAAAATTCAGTAACAAACATGACAAATATAAATAAATATAAATTCAAAACCAATGCTAAAAATCCCCATGAGTGATAAAATATTAAAATTTTCAATACAGAAGTGGTCAATATGACTGCTTTTTTTTCCCCTTTGCCTATGAATCCTCCATGGTTTGTCCTGGAACTGCAGTGATCCTAGCATGGCTAAAACCTTTGATATATTTTGCATCATGGTTTTTTTTTTATTTTACATTAAATTTTATTTTTAAATATTGCATTCAATTGCTATTTGTCTTGATTACTGTTTGATGTCCTCTTAGATTTTTGCCTTACTCTATTGAAAGACAACTCTGTTTCAAGTTACTTGGTTCAGAAAGACCTTTCCTCTACCCACCAAGAGCCCCCATTGCATGCTAGGAATTGTCACCAAATAAAGCCATCATCTAGGCCCTGACTGTTCCTGCCTCAGAGAAAGCTGAGTTTGGGTCTCCAGTGATGAAACTCATATGCAGCTTGTGTTCCTTGTGCCTAAATGCCACAAATGCTTTGGAATAAGCACGGGAATTGGTTTCTAAGCACCAGCAGTTTCTAAAATAGGGGTGGTTTAAAATAAAGCAGCACAATAAAAGGAATTCCTATAGAGCAGATTGTAGGAACTAGCAGTGAGCCTCCCAAATGGAAAACTGGGGAAAGAGTCCTAAAGGGCATCCATTGTTCTCAGGTGAGCGTGATGCAGGAGGAAGTGTGGTCTATGGCAATGAGCATCCAGCTCTGGTTCCACCTTGTCAGGGTTGGGGAAGCACCCTTCTCTGCATCCCCTGAAGCTTCTTCTCACTTTGTATCCTAGATCCATCCAGATTCATATATTATCCCCATGCAAAATTTGAGCTGGAAAATATGGTGGCCTTCAGAAATACCTGGGGAAGTTGAGGGAGGAGGTTGTGCAAATCACTGAGGAGGTGCAAATGGAGTGCACTGGGCCTGGTGAGGCAGAGGAGAGAAGGTGTTGGAAAGTGTTCTACACCAAACAATGCCCGAGTAAGGGGCATGAGAGAGCAGGCAGGGAAGGACAAACACAGTCGGTTGTTGATAATGATGGAGGATTGTGGAAATTTGAGTAGAGCATGTCTATTGGCCTCCATATCCTCAGAGAATTTGGAGACAAGGTGGTCTTCTAAGACCATGAATTTGAGGTGAATATTTGACAGGCAAATATGGAGGGTGAAGACAAGTGGAGAGATTTGAATAATGTGAGATATCGGATAGACTTGGAAGCATCTCTGCAGAGTTTTTGAAGCCAGCGGCCATGCCAGTGTGTACCTCCAGTCTCTATGGCTACACGATTGTCATCCCTGGCTGTGTGTGGCTTTCTGGGCAAAGGCTTGCAGAAGATGAGTCATAAGCTGATCCCAGCCATGTGAAGGAAGGGTTGAAGGAGCTGGATTATGCCGAAGAAGAGGGAGAACTTTGGATGTGGTTAGCATTGCAGGCAGCAGCTGATGAGCCATAGATGAGAAACATTCCGGCACCCCTACAATCATTGTGAACTCTGCATCATTAGCAGTGCTATCTTCTCCTTGAAATGCAGTCATGCCGTCTCCTCTTGGGTTCAAGAAGATGTCTTATCTGCCTCTCTGGGGCACCATAAAGCAAAAGGAATGGTAAGAAAACCTGATTTCCTTGGTCGTACTGTAAGTTTACCCCAGGTTCCTGACTCATAATGGAAATGCTAAAATATGGGAGTCAATGATGAAGACATCATCCTCAGGTTAATAATGAAGACAGATGCCATTAACATTTCTTACAACCATACTGAATACAGCTGTCAGGGCGGGAGGGACTTGGAGAAGGCGGTATGTAATTAACCTAGTTGGAATTATGCCAAGGAACCCAAGGTTAATGGCCCTGGGAATGGGATCATTAATGACCACTAATGGTCAAACCCTCTTTCATGTCTTATTCATTAGAGCTACCTTTTATTTTCTATAAGATCATGGCCTTTGGCCCCAGCACCAAGGGTAATGGAGAGAAGCCACTCCCCCCAATGTGTTACACATTCTTAAAGCTCTGTCCATCTCTTGGTTCCCTCATCACAATATTCAGGTTTCACATGGAGCAGATCTCACCATGTAGCAGCCATGTATAGAGCACCACCAAAGACAGCTGCGACATATAAACATTTGATGCATATTCATGGACAAAAATCATCTCAGATTTTCATCCAACAGACTGACAAATGCGTGCATTCTCTTGCTTTCACCTGGGTGCGCTGGTATTCCTTTGTCTACACACTCCCTGGGTGAGCTGCTGTAGAATCTGCAACTGCTCTGTGATGCGTCCTTGGTCACATTTGATGGTGACAACCATCATTAATATGTGATCTTCACAGTCTCCCGACCTGTCTTGACTGACAAAGACAATGTTATTTTTGTCCACTCCATTTCTCCTTTCCCCTTATTCTCTTTACCCTCCAAAAGAGAATTCTACCTTTGCTATAAGCTAGTCATCTGTGATAAGCTTTTGTGATGCAAATTTGGGATTCTGGATAGGCAGAGAGAGAACTAGAGTATGGGAGTAGAGGGCGTAAACTCAAGGGAGAGGAGAAAAAGCAGAGACAAAGCACAGGAGAAGAGGAGAAAAGTCAAATCCAGTGTGGGCGTGATTTGTGGGGGTAAAGTTGAGCATGGGGGTTGGAGGGGAAGAAGCTTCCAGCAGCTGTGATATGTGAGACAGAATAATCCCAAGAGGAGTGGGGGGAAGTGAATCTTAAGAGGTCTGCTTGATATTATCCATCAGCTCTCTTTTCAAATGCTTGGAGAGATACAAATCAGTGCTGATGTGAGTTTTAATGCTGCCTGATTGTTGGAGGATTTTCCTTTGCACGAAGAGCCACTGACTCTGGGTCAGGTAAGGTCCAGGATTTTCTAAGCTGACAAGTTCAACTGGAAGGCTGAAGTTGGAGGTTTGAGAGAAGCTCAAACAGGGATGGGGATTTTGCTCTCTCCTCTGGCTTTAGTGCAGGAAATACCTCCTGTGGTGGTGCTACCTTTCCTAAAGAAGTTTTTAGAGTGTGTTAAAAATTACTAAATACCAAGAAGCCCCATGCTTTCCACAGTAGCGTGTATCTACAGAAGACTCTGGGTCTACACATAACTGTCACCTGCATTCTTAGTCAATCCTTACACAACTCACGGGAATAGATATTACATTCCCATTTGCAATGAATGTGCAAACTGAGGCCGAGAGCTGTATAGTGATATATTTGCTCATGGTCCCAAAGTTAGTAAGAAGCAGCCAACTCAGAGTAGAAATTTGAATTTGTATGAAGGGATCGAAGAAGAAAGAAGGCAAGATATGGAAGATGAAGTCAGGTTCTTAAGCAGAGGCAGAATCTGCTGGATGCCTTGGGGCTGCTCCTCAGGTCTCTCTGGCCAGGGTCTCTTGGATGGTTCTCTGCACACACAGTGACTCAGAGGCAGGGGGGAATCCAGCCAAAACACAGACACGTTCCTTCCTGCTGCATTTTATGCTACATAAAAGCCTCAGAGGACTGGTGATCTCCTCCATTTCGCTGACCCCTCTTTTTGGACCCAACAAAAGGGCACTGAGGAAAGCATAGTCCATCTTCTGCCCTTGGCAATGAAAGACCAAGAGCGGCAAGACAAAGGGATGTCCTCATGGTGCTGCCAGCTTCGACATTTCCTCCATGAGTCTGCAAGATCATTCAAGCCATTCAATCATACAAAATCAGGCACAGACGCAGTACAATCATCTTTTCTGTATGAACCCCTAGCTGGCTGAATGTAGCATCTCAACAGCCATAATGTCCCCATTTTCTTCCTCGGAGACAACAGAACCCAAGATGACGAGAAGGAGTAGGGGCTGGATCCCAGGGGAGATTGGGGGGTCCTCTCTAGAGGGGTCCCTTGGGCTTAAATACCTCTAAAGCAGAACCAAAAGGAAGCAGTGATTACAGGCTAATTTTCCACATGCATTATGTTAAGTGTCCTATCAGTTACACAAATGGAAATCACTTTATGCCAGATACCTTTTTACTGGATTCCTGTTATTGAGATTTTTTTTTATTAAAGAAGAGAGAGAGAGAGACTAAAGGAAGGTTTTTGAATTTGAACATGAGCCTCTATAGATACCAGTCAAAGATACAAGATTGGCACACACCCAGGAGTTGATTTTCCTTTATAAGGGCAAATATTGGAGGAGGTGAAATTGTCCTGTCCTTTAAATTTTTCAGCTAAGAGTCTGGAGGGTCCATGTCTCGGCTGGAAGAGCACACAGCTTGGCCTTGCCCAAGCACCCTTGGCTCTGTGGCAAGGGAGCTGAGGTGGGGAGCACAGGTGGGAGCGGCTGATCAGTTGGGCCATCCCTGAGTCATCACAGGAGACTGTGCACAGGAGCGTGAGATGAACATCGAGACCCTTCGTCCCCTTTTCGCAGAAACCAAGAGACTACCTCAGCCGTGTCATTAACCCCCTCCTGCTCTTCCGATCTGGGTCTCAAGCCCTAAAGGCATTTACATGATATTCAGTCATTCATTCCTCATTCATTCTATAAACATTTGCTAAGCAGCTTCAATGTTGCAGACAGCCGGCCACATCCTGGAAAAGCACAATCATGAGAAGGAAGCAGGAAACCTGATAGTCAAGCAGCAAATGGCACAGGGGCAATGAAATCAGAGAGATCTAAATGGAAAATCCCAACCAAACCCTCCTTGCATTGGATACACAACTTGGGATTTTATTCTTGCAAAACGAGGTGGTGGCGAGGGTACTGCTGAAATCGGAAGCAACCAGCGTGGTGTCACCAAGGCAGTGTCTGGGGACTGTGTGCAGATTCTTCCCTTCTGAATTCTCAGTAGATAATTCAGGGATGCATCCGATCTATACTCATCAAGGTATCAGGACCTCAAGTCAACTGCAAGAAACACTCATTTGCCCCCACGGAGATCCAAATCTGTGGTTCTTTTTCTTTTTCTTTTATTTGACAGGCAGAGTGGGCAGTGAGAGAGAGAGAGACAGAGAGAAAGGTCTTCCTTTGCCGTTGGTTCACCCTCCAATGGCCACCGTGGCCGGCGCGCTGCAGCCAGCACATCGTGCTGATCCGAAGCCAGGAGCCAGGTGCTTCTCCTGGTCTCCCATGCAGGTGCAGGGCCCAAGCACTTGGGCCATCCTCCACTGCACTCCTGGGCCACAGCAGAGAGCTGGCCTGGAAGAGGAGCAACTGGGACAGAATCCGGCGCCCCGACTGGGACTAGAACCCGGTGTGCCAGCACTGCAGGCGGAGGATTAGCCTATTGAGCCACAGCACCTGCCCAAATCTGTGGTTCTTGACAAAGGAGGCTAGAAAGAAGGCAGAAGACTATTGCTATACAGAGGGGCAAGGGCAGTTTGGGACCATCTCCAAGGGAAACCAACAAGGGCAAGGGCTGGTGGCAGGTTCTCCTGTACTGGGAAGAGTGGCATAGATCATTCTGCACACCGTGTGTGGATAGGAATTCCCACCTCATCCGATGCTGACATTCCAGGAAGTGGCTGCATTGGGATCAGAAGGACAAATCAAAATCACAGTGTCCCAGCACCTCAGGGTAGTGCTAAACCTTGTTCCTGGACCACTAGGCATGTCCATTTCTGAGGTGGGTGGCAGGGTTGTTAATTCCTAAAAGGAACAAAGATTTGTGCTGCAGCTGAGAATCAGCTGTAACTAGCAACTGATCAACGTTGCATCCAACATCCCCTGCAGACAGAATTTGGATAGCAGGGAAGATGAGATCAGCCTCCATCCATTCCAAAAGAGAACTAGGACTTGCTTTATGCTTTGAGCCGTGTACCATGTGCCCGTGCAGAAGTGGGTATTTTACTTGTGCTAGCACATTGACCCCTAGCTCCTACCCTGAACAAATGAGCATGGAACCTCCTGAATGACTGAGGACCTCCCACATCTGGCGTGATTGTGAGGGAGAGGAGGAGGATGCTGGTCTCTGCTCCTGGGGCAGCCTAGGCTTGGATGATAATCCACACTTAGCTATGGTGAGCTATGTGACCTTGGGCAAATTACTTTATTTCTCTGAGCATGTTCTATCCTCTGTAAAATGGGGATTGTGACATCTGACAGGGTTGTTGTAAGGCTTAATTTAGATAACATAATTTAAATAGCAAACAGAGCAATCGCCATTTACTGGAGCTCTGTTAATATTAGTTCCTTGACACAGAATAGCGAATGAAGGACACTTGGCAAAGATGTAGCGTTTGATGATGACGATAATGATAATGGGAGCATTACTGTGGATGGGCAGAAAGGAAGGCAGACATGGGGCTCCACTGCCTCCGGAACTTGGCAGTCAGCTAGGTGCTAGGAGTGGAAAGGGGGCGGGTGTGGCTTTGCTGGTTTGTGCCACCAGTGGGGCCCTGAGGACCCAGTGTCAGGTGGAAGAGCCATCTCTGGCACACACGACTCCAGCTTACTCGAGAAAATCCATTCGTTGTGCTTTGTTCACTTCCTTTCTCAACCTGAGGCTGTCTCAGATGCTGTGTCTCCCAGCTCCCTGACCTGGTGCAGCCCAGGTCTCCATCCAGTTCACCTTTTGGAGCCTGTCAGACATGGATCTCTTGAACAGAATTTCACTGCTCTGCAGCTCATAGGGACATAAAACAGCTGAGCCCCATCCTCTTCCTTCTTCCAGAACCACTGGAATATGGAGGCAGTTTGCTAAGGCCCTGGACTCTCTTGTGTTTGAGAGGTGCAGCCTCGGCCACCCTGGGCAGACCTTTCTCTCCTTCTCCTTTATCTCTTTCTGTCCTAGCTCCTCTGTAACCTCTCTTGCCCTCTCATTCCCCTCACCATCAGCCTTGCTCCCATGGTTGTGCCAAAGATCTTTTCCCCTCTCAGAGAGTAGACCAATCATAGGATGCCAACCCTGGGGGGTGGGAGGGGTTGGGTGTGAGTAATGTGCAAGGCCCAGGAACAGTTGGAGTGGGCATCTGATGGCCCGGGAATGACCTCTCCATGACACATTCTCCCATCCGCCATGTCATGCCACCCCCTTGTCATTCAGTAAAAGTGCACACCTACCTGTCCATCATTTCTAGACCTTAGCACAGAGCCAGAGTCCCTCCCACTGCTGAATCCCAGCTCCATCACCCATCACCAGGAATCCTTTTCTAGGGCCTGTGCTACCGGCCACTGGGAAACTGCCATAATGGAATGGCAGCCAGGTTTATTTAAGCTCAAGGCTTTTGTGCCTTTATTTTTAACTCTGATTCTGGCCTTGGTGGCTTCATAGTTGCCTAACTCCAGAAAGGAGGAGGGCCTAAAATGTTTCGTGTTCAAGATTCAGGGCCTGATCAGGATTGGATGCCCAAAACAACGCCCTGCAAAGTTGGTTGTTATTATTTCTGGATTCAGTTGAGAAAATTATCATGCACAAAACCTTAATTGATTAGTTCAAGGTTACTGAGCTCGTAAATTATAAACTCAAGATAGAAATCCTGTATCTATGACCTCTTGTTCTGTAGTCATTCTTTCTTTCTACTGAGCAGGATTTGGAATTCGGGAACGAGCATGGGATGATTATCGGTCCAGGTAACAGCAAAAAAAAAAAAAAAAAAATCAGGATTCCATTGGCCTCAAATGCAGATATGGTAATGAGGAGACAATTGGCAGAAGTTGTAGGCAGAGTAAAGGAAATCTGAAGAGGAGATTGAAGCCCCCAGTAATTCCCAGTCACGGGCAGCTGCGACCACCTCACGGCCATCAGAGAGGGGCTGCCTGCCAGTTTCTCTGCCTTGGCAGTGCTGGCCACTGGCTGGCAGCAGCTTTGCAGAGCAGAGGGTACCGGGGAGGGGCCACTTTCCTGGTGAGACACTCGCTGATAACGGAGAAGGTGATCCAGTGGGGGGGAGATCAGCAATCCTGGGCACAGAGCAGAGGGTACCGGGGAGAGACCACTTTCCTGGTGAGACACTCGCTGATAACGGAGAAGGTGATGTAGTGGGGGGGATCGGCAATCCTGGGCACAGCGCAGAGGGTACCGGGGAGGGACCACTTTCCTGGTGAGACACTCGCTGATAACGGAGAAGGTGATGTAGTGGGGGGGGGGGGGGATCGGCAATCCTGGGCACAGCGCAGAGGGTACCGGGGAGGGACCACTTTCCTGGTGAGACACTCGCTGATAACGGAGAAGGTGATGTAGTGGGGGGGGGGGGGGGATCGGCAATCCTGGGCACAGAGCAGAGGGTACCGGGGAGGGACCACTTTCCTGGTGAGACACTCGCTGATAACAGAGAAGGTGATGTAGTGGGGGGGGGGGGATCGGCAATCCTGGGCACAGCACAGAGGGTACCAGGGAGGGACCACTTTCCTGGTGAGACACTCGCTGATAACAGAGAAGGTGATGTAGTGGGGGGGATCGGCAATCCTGGGCACAGAGCAGAGGGTACCGGGGAGGGACCACTTTCCTGGTGAGACACTCGCTGATAACAGAGAAGGTGATGTAGTGGGGGGGGGGATCAGCAATCCTGGGCACAGAGCAGAGGAGAGAACAGTTGACCAGGGGTGGGACGGCAGAGGATGGTTAGCACAGAGAGCCAGCGTGCAAGCGGAAGAGGCACTGTCTTCGTTTTTTTAAAATATTTATTTATTTGAAAGACAGAGTTACAGAGAGGCAGAGGCAAAGAGAGAAAGAGAGAGAGAGAGAGAAAGGTCTTCCATCCACCATTTTATTCCCCAGATGGCCACAACAGCTGGAACTGCGCCCATCCGAAGTCAGGAGCCAAGAGCTTCCTCGGAGTCTCTCATGTGAGTACAGGGGTCCAAGGATTTGGGCCATCTTCTACACTTTCTCAGGCCATAGCAGAGAGCTGGATTGGAAGTGGAGCAGCCAGGACTTGA